>NW_016909734.1:437508-501162 GCF_001483705.2 Eufriesea mexicana
TCGTCGAGCGCAAAGGGTTAATATTAATATTAATTAATTATAATGTATTAATATATATTAATATCATATAAATATTATATTAATATTTAATAGAAAAATCAATTTATAATATAATATTGTGAATAAATAGTTTATAAGACCTAAATTCATAAACGAATATTTATATAAACATTATATAAAAATTGTAGCTTTAGACGAACTACCCTCTTGAACGTACCCTGTTGACACCCTCTCACGAATCGGTCGGTGACTCTAGAGAATCACTCGAAGATAGATCTTTCTTAAATAATAAAAGAATTTGAAAGAGAATATATATACCGTAGTTATTTTGCAATTATAAACTCATAATCCACCATAGCAATACACTATAGCGAGGTTAAGTGACCAATTCTGTAACTCTGGAGGATACCACCCCGGCTGGAATGTATCGATCAAGCAATCTACCTCGTATCGAGAACGGATAAGAAGGCTACGCTAAAATATTAAGATCGACCAGTCTGATCCAATACGTCGGCATCTAGCTCGGAGCTACGAGGATATTCCCATTTCTTCTTATTTGTCCGTTATTAATCGCGAGTCCGGTCCTCCGACGAGCAGCTTATTCCTTTGTCGAGCTCTCGAGACGTCTATGGAGGAACGTTCGGGGATTGCTTTCAAACACGTATCCACGCTCGAAGGATACGTGTATTCATCGTCCCTCTTCCTTTTTCCCCGGCCTTTTCTCCCCCTTTATTTCCTTCTTACGTCTGATCCTTGTTTCCGCCAGCGCTCGTACACGGACGCCGGCGATATTCGTCGGGCTGATTCCCTACGATAGGGAGGATTTCGCGTGCACCGGCAAAAGTGGATTTTCCTTTCCGCGTCCCCGACGACGTCGATGCCGCGAATAAATCTCCGTCCTCGACTTTTAAACGTCGCTTATCGTCTTACGCGCTTTGCCTCCCCATTTAAAATACCCTATCTTCCTGCCCGCCGCGCCTTTCTTTTCTCCGTCTTCCGAATCACGCTCCTAGCTAGGCTCTGCCGGTCTTCCTCCGGCTTTCCACGGATTTCCTTCAGCCACCGGGAATCTATCCGAGCTTGTTCCGAAGATGGTACACTGGGCTAGGCCAATCCCGAATTGACACCCCTTTTTTCCCACTTTCTAGGTCCTCTATGTGCACCATGCACACTGACAGAGCAAGTTTCTGTCAATTACCGATAATTCGATTTTATTTTAACCAATTGCGCTACGATTTAACATTCGGTTGCTGTGCCGTACTCTACAATATAACACGCGGTAAGGCGTTACACTGACGTGGTACACACGTCGCTGACTGCTTTGGAACAAAAGCATCTCGACGTGCGTAGCACGTCTTTATAGCGCAAGTGGTTAACGCAATTATCAGTGTAGATCGACTCCCATCGATCAAACGTGAACTACAGTTAGCGAAAGAAGGACTCGTACACCAGTAGATGCTTTACTTTGAATCCTAGTGACTTTTTCTACAGAACATTAACCCTTTCGCTACGGTGACAGTCGCCGCGGAGTCCTTCTGATAGTACAAAGAGCCGTGTCAAAGATGGAAGCATTACAATCTTTGGTATTAGCAGTCTTCAGCATTAGGGACCAAGTTTTTTGAAAGGAAAGAAAAACCGGTGATCGCAATAGCGTTTAAATTCTTTGCGAAGGGAGCTAAACGGAACGGGAGCACTTGCCAATTTTTAGCTCCATTTTTGTAGCCCCTGACTATAATCACCCGTCTGACTATCTAGGTGATATCTCGTTGCCAGTGACTATAGTCATCCGTAATAACGAAAGTGTTAATTTAACGATGGAACATAGTGCAATATAGGAAATTGACAGAGTTTTGGAATAATACATGTTTCATTGAAATCCAAGCATCTTGATACAAATTACATAATAACATTCTTAACGCGTACAGAAGAGTAGAGCACCTACTGGTGTACGAATACTTTGTTCGCTAACTGTAGCTCCCTATGGCGACCTCGAAAGCCGAGAGCGTTCGATGACCAATCACGAATCGCGCAGGGGTACGCGTCGAAGATCACGGTTCTAGAAAGATCGGAAACATCGAGAGCGTTCCACGACGCGTGCTGCTAACAAAGGAAACAGACGGACACACGCATACTAAGGACACACATACACGTATCGCGGATCGAGGTTCTGGAAAGATCGAAACCGTCGAGAACGTTCCGCGATGCGTGCCCTCTGCCAAGACAAAAGGCTATCTAGCGCTCACATGACACTTCTAAATCACGTATATCCCAAATCTCGTAACGTAAACACACTATTCTACACGTCTAGTATTGATATTAATTCCTTACCTTGCGACTCGAGCTTCATTGGCGCAGGTAATAGGCGAGAGCACGTTTGGTCACACGTAGAGGCACTTTGACCGAGCACTGCGAAGAATGACACGCAACTGACGAGTCTCGACTTGCGTCGACAGGAAACCGTCGACGAAGATTAACCTCGAGCCTGACCGTGTTGTTTACGTTCGATCCTGGCTAGGAATCTTGCTCTTACCCGCGACGTTTATGTTTTGACCGATTTCCTGACGAAGTAAGGAGTCTCACGCGACATCGTAGACAAAGGGAGTAGATACAGTGTATGGAAAATACATTTACGGTGTAATTTTTATAGCTAACAGTTGTCTGTTATATCCTGCTTGCGTGTTTTATGGTATTAATTGAAGAATGGGGAAATGACAGTTATCAGGGTCTATTTATTGCCAGTATTTGCAGTGCAGTTTTAGCGTGCTCATATGAATAGTACACTAAATAGATCAGATATGTATGTACAACGATTACAGTAACTATCAGCCAATAGGATGGCTGTAGAGTTATTTAATAGCATAGCTATTTAATTATATAACAGCAGCACAATAATATCATTGCGAGTCAGTCGATGGGTTTGACGATTGTTTTACAGTTGACATCATGCTGGCATAGAAGACACGTTGTATACAAAGGAAATAATAATTTGTGGATAGATTGCATATATTTGTAGTAATTATAGATATTTTCCTATTCTTTGTCCTTCAACAAGAAATAATAATTCGACATCCCCTGAGCAGGCTTCAGTACAGGGGGATTCTAATGACGCGAGAGAAATGAAAACTGTCAAAGTTGCATTATGGAAGCTGGTGTTATTCTATCTTAGGTCAATACCAATCCAGAATTCTTTCATGCAGACGACTCAAATGATCACGAAGAAGTTACGATATCGCATTTGATGATAGTCATTTGATGGGTTTGACGATTGTTTTACAGTTGACATCATGCTGGCATAGAAGACACGTTGTATACAAAGGAAATAATAATTTGTGGATAGATTGCATATATTTGTAGTAATTATAGATATTTTCCTATTCTTTGTCCTTCAACAAGAAATAATAATTCGACATCCCCTGAGCAGGCTTCAGTACAGGGGGATTCTAATGACGCGAGAGAAATGAAAACTGTCAAAGTTGCATTATGGAAGCTGGTGTTATTCTATCTTAGGTCAATACCAATCCAGAATTCTTTCATGCAGACGACTCAAATGATCACGAAGAAGTTACGATATCGCATTTGATGATAGTCATTTGATGGGTTTGACGATTGTTTTTAAGTTGACACCATGTTGGCATGAAAGACACGTTGTATACAAAGGAAACTATAATTTGTGAAATAGATTGCATATATTTAGCTATTATATAGCTATCTTCCCATTCCTTGTCCTTCAACTAGCAATAATAATTTGATTTCCTCTTCTCTGGCATCCTCCAAACAGTCTTCAGTTCACAGCAATACCCTACAGATGCAGGAGAATAAAGAGTGTCACAATTGCACTTTGAAAGCTCGTATTATCCTATCTTAGGGCAATACGAACCCAGAATTCTTCCACCCAGATGATTCAAATGATCGCGAAGAGCTTCGATATCGCATTTGTAATAACTACAGAGCGAAAGTCTATCGCGATAACAAGACCATTGAAAAATATCGCGATCTTGCAACGCACGGGGACACTCGGCGATACCCAACATCTTTCTAAAACACGTCTGTCCCAGAAGCTCGATAAATAACCTCCCTTTCACGATCTCTCGACCGTGGATCATCGTCCCCGTTTCCCGTCCCCCGGTTTCCAATTAAATACACCTATTTTCTCCGGCCGGCAGCCGGTTTCTTATCGGCGCGTCTCGAGATACGCTCGCGACGTCTGCAGACATGTTTCCAATAGAACGACGTTTCCCTCGCGATACGTACACGCGCTTTCAGAGCCGTCCTCTCCGATTTTCCTCACTGTTTTCCCCTCTACTTTCCAACCCCTATTTTCTCCGAGAATTCATCGACGCTCGAACACGGACCAAGATGAACCGTCGACCTAGCCGATCGCTCTCTTGTCGGTTAATTGCACCACCGATCGGGTTAAGATGCAATAAGATGGTGGAGTTTGGGAAACGATTATTCGCGAGACGAGTCGCGATCGACATATCCATAGATCTACGATGAAACGGATCACGGACTGCGTTTGAGCGTTTTCAGAGGAATCGTGGGACACCCCCGACGCTGACAGTAACTGCTTTCGCATCGACCGCCGCGACACGTTGATCATGCGTTTCTAGAGGATTTGCAAAATATTTCCGACGCTAATTCACTCTTCACAACGACCGTCGCAAGACGTCGATCACACGTTTTTAGAGGAATCGCCATATCCCCGACGCCGATTCAACCTTCACAACGACCGTCGCGCGACGTCGATCGCGCGTTTCTAGGAAAGTTGCTATACACCCCCGACGCCGACACATACTTCACAACGACCGCCGCGATGCGTCGATCACGCGTCTCTAAAGGAATCGCAAAACACCCCGGACGCCAACACATGCTTCACAACGACCGTCGCGACGCGTCGATCACATGCTTCTAAAGAAATTTCTGTAAACTTCCAACGTCGTCACGTTTCACAACGACCGTCGCCATGCGTCGATCACGCGTTTCTAAAGGAATCGCAAAACACCCCGGACGCCAACACATGCTTCACAACGACCGTCGCGACGCGTCGATCACATGTTTCTAAAGAAATTTCTGTAAACTCCCAACGTCGGTAAGCATTTCACAAAGACCTTCGTGATGCGTCGATCACGCGTTTTTAAAGAAATTGCTTTAAATTCCTGACGTCGTCACGTTTCACAACGATCGTCGCAACGCGTCGAACACGTGCTTCTAAAGAAATCGCTATGCACTGGTAACGCCGATTTACCCTTCACAACGACCGTCGCGACGCGTGGATCACGCGTTTCTAAAGAAATGCTATACACTCCTAACGCCGATTCACCCTTCACAACGAGCGTTGCGATGCGTGGATCCCACGTTCCTAGAAAAATCGTTATACACCCCCAACGCCGTCTTACCCTTCACAACGACCGTCGTGACGCGTGGATCATGCGTTTCTAAAGAAATCGCTTTAAATTCCCAACGTCGTCACGTTTCACGACGACCGTCGCCATGCGTCGATCACGCGTTTCTAAAGAAATCACAAAACATCCCGGACGCCACACATGCTTTACAACGATCGTCACGTCGCGTGGATCAGATATTTCTAAAGAAATTTCTATAAACTCCCGATGTCGGTAAGCATTTCACAACGACCGTCGCAATGCGTCGATCGCGAAACACCCACTTCACACTCACCATCGTTTTAACGATCTAACGAATCTCCTCGTCTCTTCTTCAGCCATCGAGCGTTCGATCATAATCAGCCGCGAATTCGTTCGAAAATATTTTCTCCATAGTTTCTTCCGTGTTTGTACCTTGATTCGTGTGTTTTTCGCGCGACGTTGATCGTTTTCCCCCTGTCAGTGAGAAGCATTTCGCGAGTTTGTTACCAAGTTTCGATAGAGCGTTGGGCGGAGACGGTGGAGGTTGCTCGGGAGGCTTGCGAATCGGTGCAGAACGACGTTGACGAATCGCGATACTTCTTTAGACGTCGAACATACGGAAGCATGATCGAAAGATCGTCTGAGCGATCCGCGGGACAATGAATTATGATGCTCGTTGTCGGGCCATCTAGTGATCTAGACCAGGGTTTCTCAACGGGGGTTGCATCGGTCTCCGAGGGTTCCACGCTGAATTATTGGAATTATGCTAATCGAGAGACGATGAATGTAAATCCAGCTTGAAAAATTGGAACGTGCCACGAATCTTGATAATTTTAGAATCATATTATTTATAAATAATTAATAATAATAATAACTGAAACTTACGAATGCACCGGTTGCACACCGATTTTGAAATGTATTATACATGACAGTATTTTCTATAATAATCATAGGCAGCCAGCTTTAATTTCACAGATATAACCAATATTCCTTTCTCACTATTACGTTGAATTTTCTCCATAGGTGTGCATCTTCGGTTGCAAGAAAAATCTGTAACAAAAGCAAAACAAGATTTGTTAAAAATAATTTTTCAAAATATCTTCTTTTATAATTATACCTCTACATCATAATTATTAACACTTCTTTTTAATTTACTTTTCTTTCGATTCACAATTATTAACAGGTTTACTGAAGTTTCCTGTATATCTATTTTTATGACTAGAGGAAAGGAACCCACGTATTTTTTTAAAAAAAAGAAAGAAAGAAAAAGCAAATTAATACAAGATTTAATATAATTTAATTAAATCTGTTAATTTTGTACAATTGGAGCAACCCATCCCACAAACCTATTATTAATCACCCGACTACTAATTAAAAGTATAAATATCGGTATATATATATATATAAATATATCAAAGTCTTTTAAAATCTTTTATTTCTCAAGGAAGGTATGTCTTTCTAACCGACCCCTCTAAGACACATCTGCAGTTGTACCCGACTCCTGAGAGAGTGTCAAGGGGGTACGCGACGCGGTTCGTCCCCCCAAACTCCCTTCAAACCCCTAACTCCCATCAAATGTTTACATAAACATTCTTTCTATAAACTTATATCTTACAAACTAAATTAATTTCCGACTACAGCTAAATTTATCTTCCCAGCAATTCTAATTTTCATCTTCATCGTCGAAACAGAATCTCCAGATACCCAGAAGGGAAGCACAAACCAGAAACTCCGTTGAGAAACCCTGGACTATGGTTTTGCTGGACTAGGCAACCCTATTTTGCTCCTTTAATCCTCCTCCAATCTCAATTTTTACGCATAAATTATATTCCTACTATGCACGATACAAAGTACCACGCCGTACCTAGACCGCCTAGATATATATCTGCCAACTATTCCATTTGAATATTTTTCGACTGCTATTTACCCCCGATCGATCGATCAATCGATCCATGTATCCTGCGCCGTTCTTTTCGCTTTGCGATCGGTCCTGGAATAATCGCGACAATCCCGCAGGTATCGCAAATGGATCAGATTAGAAATTTACACGGAGTCGATCCTTTAGAAGACACATCCGAGCGGGCGTAATAATTCAACAAGCCAGAGTCCGCGATAACTCCGGGCCGATAAATAATTCAGCGTATCTATCAGTCGGCTCTTCAACGTCAGAGAGTGGCCGATGGTACGCGTTACGGTTTTATTTCGGTGCCATTGATTGACATACGTAGCCGCGACGCGCTCGATCTCGCGTCCTTTTCAACGAAATATACCGATTGACATTTGGGTCGGATAGAAATATCGCGCACGTGACGCTGGCACAGGAATAACCGGAGATAACGGATCGCATGATCCGAAATCAGCTGGGCTCGTTTTATATCGCTGCCTCCGAATATCTTATTACGGATTTAGACGTGATTGATAAATCCGGATCAACCTACCCGTCTGCCTACAAACGAATTTCCTTTAATATCTCGCGAGAGTCCGCCTAATGGCGCTGCAATTTCTCATCGTCTCTCCCCCTCTCTCTCTCTCCTTCGTGCTGTCTTGCGAGTAAATTAGAGAATCGTGTTACGATTTTCAGTCGCTTTTGTGCCGATTTTTATGCCATCTTGCTTTATTGCCGACTTTTTCCAACTGGAAACGATGATGGTGTCATCACGGGAAGGATGGGGTTTATAATGACTTGACTTTATTTCATTTATATTTTATTCCCTGGCGATACACGTATGCGGAGGCTTCAGTCTTGTACGATGCGTGATGCAGACCGTTGACTGTCGAAAGAATGTGTGTTGTCAAACCCTTGAGCCAGGGTTTTATAGGACCTGTAAGGACCCATCGCGTCTCTCAGTCCTGCTTCGAAACTGATAGGCTGACAGTTTCCTCGAAGCAGTATAGATCTCTAATCAAGGTGGTACTGTCCAAATAAAGACTCCTCTCGCAAAATTTATAATACTTATAATAAAGTAGGTTTATTAAAAATATACGTTTGAGAACTCGACAGAGTGGTGGTCACGATAATAATAATTTTCCTGAGCGGTTTTCCTTGGTCTTTATAGATTTTTCTAAGGGTAGTGTGGTAATGGTTACATAGATTTTTAAATATGTATATATGTATTGGAATGAGTGGAACAAGTATGCATGGGTTTGAAATATCTAATGAATTCAGGTTATTATGATAAATGAGTATGCGTGTAATGATTGAGGTGTTGTGTGAACTGCGTATGTCAATGTAATATATGAAAGAAGAAAGAAAAAGGAAGAGTGATTTAGGATACGTTAATTGCAATTGAGTTTTAATAGTGAGAAGACGTGTGAGAGAGTAATCGTGATAAATTAATATTTGTGTTTGATAATCTGTGTGATTAAATAAATAATTGCTCTTGTTGTTATTAAATTTCATCCATCACTAACAGGTAGGGGTGATGATGACCTTAGTCCTAGTCACGGATTGACTAGGTTGTTTTCTAAATTTTGAAAATGGTAAGGGAAAGTGATTAAACTATTTTGAATACGGTGGCTATGTGTGTTTCCTGAGTCAGTGGCGAATGGCTATCAGCAATGATCTGTAAATAAGGGTCTCTTCACAATGGAACCGATCGTTTCAAGCTTCTTTTAGCTATGTCTTCGACTGAGATTGGTGGAACTTAAATTTCAACAGGAGAAAGTGCCGTGTAAATAGTAGGTGTATTATAGTAATTAATGGCGGGAGGGAAAGCGAATGTTCGTAGAATTTAATAATAAAAATTGATAATTCACTGGGGCACCAGGGATATTAATTTATGAGGCACGAGTAGAGCAGGTTTATGGGATTGATCGATCAATCGTATAAATAGAATAATATTCGAGCTTGAATAAAATATTGATATTTTCTGGATATTATTTAAATATTATTTATCTATAGTCTTCTATTACCCATCAAAGTGTTACCTATTTAACAACTGGGATCTGTAATGTGGGAAGAAATAGTATAATTAGAAATCGAGTTTGATTTTGATAAAAATATTGAAAATTCGTGTCAAGACATTTATTTTTATATAAAGGGATCAAATTTGTAGAAAAGGGAGTGTAATGTATGATTACAAAAGGGATCTTGATCTCAAAAGTTACCAAAAATCGTGGGTATGTTAACTAATGGAATAGACGTAAAGAATTTATGACATAGCCTGAAAGGATCTAGATGTAGTGGAAGAGTTGTTTCCACTGTGGAAGGAAACCCAAAAATTTTGGATCAGTTGTCGAGAGTACCCCCTTAAGTATTTAAAGAATAAAGTCTACCCATGTTTTAATTTTTAATTTTTACCCAACTCTAATTATAATAAATAATTTACTCTAATTACTAATTAATTTTTACCCTATTCTAATTCAAAGCTATCAGTCTCGCGAAGGCTTTGATTTTAAAGAATACATATAATATTTTTGAAAAGAATATTAGAAATTGACATGGAGTCATTTATTTTTATTTAAACAGACAAAATTTGTAGAAAAATAAATTTTATTATATATCTTTACAAAAGGGATCTTGATGTCATAAATCACAAAAAATTTGCATAGACTATATGGAGTTCGACGAGTCCTGCAGTCACGAAGGAACCAAACGACAAACGTCACAGGAAATAATGGCAGAAACCGTTTTCGTTTAGTCACTCTGCTAAGGGTGTCTGACTTACATTATGACGAACACCTGAACCATACTTGGCACGTCGAAGGGTAAATAAAGGCTTGTTTGTCAAGCAGCAGTGCCGCCATTAATTTCCTCCGCCATTCTTCTATACTGAATGTCCAACTACAACTCTTCGACCTTTTATCAGGGTCAATAATACAAACTCGATTCAATATTCATCCACCGTCTCATAAATTCCAAACGAACGTTTAACAAACTCCACTCTCGACTCTGACCGTGTCCATTCATCGCACCTGGCACCGCAACAGGCATACTTCCCACTTCGATATCGCGAGATCAATCCCGATTCATCCTCTGGCCCATAAATCCGCAACGGGCATCCAACAAACCCCATTCTCTCGCTCGTAACGCGTTACCTTCCTGATCGAACCGTTGCCATTATCCTGATTCAAGGAGTCGAAGTCATAGCCAAAATCAAAATCAGAATCAGAATCAGAGTTGGAGATAGTATCAGAATCGGAATCGGAATTAGAGCCGGACCCATAGGTAATCACTGTGCGAACGAAAGTCAATCACAGTCAGAACCATGGTCAGAGTTAATCACAGAGAGCCGGGCCCAGAATTAATCACAGTCAGACCCAAAGTCAATCACAGTCAGAACCAGGGCCAGTGTTAATCACGGTCAAAACCAAGGCCAGAGATAATCACAGCCAGAATCAGAGACATAGCAAAGTCAAAGCCAGTGTCAGAGTCAGAGTCAGTACCAAAGTTAGAGTCAGGGTCAAACGCAAAGTCAAAGCCAGTGTCAGAGTCAGAGTCAGAACCAAAGTTAGGGTCAGGGTCAAACGCAGAGTCAAAGCTAGACTCAGAGTCAGAGTCAGGAACAGGGTCAAAGCTAGACTCAGAGTCAGAGTTAGGAACAGGGTCAAAGCTAGACTCAGAGTCAGAGTTAGGAACAGGGTCAAAGCTGGACTCAGAGTCAGAGACAAGGTCAAAGCCAGAGTCAGAGTCAGAGTCAGAATCAGAATCAAAGTTAGGGCCAGGGTTAAACGCAGAGTCAAAGCTGGACTCAGAGTCAGAGTCAGAGACAGGGTCAAAGCCAGAGTCAGAGACAGGGTCAAAGCTAGACTCAGAGTCAGAATCAGAATGAAAGTCAGGGTGAGGGTCAAAAGCAGAGTCAGAGTCTATGTCAGAGGCAGAGTGAGGGTCACAGTCAAAGTCAAAGCTAGACTCAAAGTCAGAGTCAGAGACAGGGTCAAAGCTAGACTCAGAGTCAGAATCAGAATCAAAGTCAAGGTGAGGGTCAAAAGCATAGTCAGAGTCTATGTCAGAGGCAGAGTGAGGGTCACAGTCAAAGTCAAAGCTAGACTCAAAGTCAGAGTCAGAGACAGGGTCAAAGCTAGACTCAGAGTCAGAATCAGAATGAAAGTCAGGGTGAGGGTCAAAAGCAGAGTCAAAGCTAGACTCAGAGTCAGAGACAAGGTCAAAGCCAGAGTCAGAGTCTATGTCAGAGGCAGAGCGAGGGTCACAATCAAAGTCAAAGACACTGACACTCAGAGTGACAGTCAGGGTCACAGACAAAAGTTGGATCTAAGTAGAGCTAAGAATCGGACACAGAACTATAGGCAAACCCATAAGTAATCACGGTCGGAAAGAAAATCGATCACGGTCAGATCCACGGCGAAAGATAATCACAGTTAGAGGCAGAGCGAGGATTAATCACAGTCAGACCGAAAGTGAATCACAGTTAGAGCCAGGGTCAGAGTTAATCGCAACCAGGGCCCGAGACGCAGCCGGAGTCAAAGCTAGAGTCAGAGTGAGAGCGAGAAGCAGGGAGTCGGAGGAGCGAGAGTGTGGTCCGCGTGGCAGGAAATAGCAGGGAGCCAGTGGATCGAGGCTATCAAATGGCCGCGTGCCGTTCGAATTCCTCGCGGCCGTGCAACCGGCGTCCATACGGTAAATTCCGCGTCGCGAGAGGGTTTTCGTGCGTTCTCGTTGCCGTGAACTTATCGCGCGAAAGAAATTGCCGTAACGAGAGCCGCGGCGGTGCAGCTGCAACGCGCCATCCGCGTCTTTCCTCTCCCTCTGTCTTCGCCTCTCGCTCCCACTCGCGCTCCCTTCCCGGTAATTGGCAGTTCACGCGGCCATTCCGGAGGAAGCCGCACGCGCGCCGAGGTTTTTGAACTCGCGGCCAAAAGAATCCGCGCGCGCGTTATGCGCGAGCAAACCAGACGCGCCGCGAGAGGGAGAGGAAGCGGGCGAAGGAACGTGGCAGGAAGAACGAGAAGAAGGCCGCGAGGACACGGGGCGAGGGGAACGTACGATAAAGACGTTTCGGCGTTTCCTCTCGCGCGTTCACCGCCAGTTTCCGTTATTTTTTCACAAAACAACCACCTCCGCCCCTCCGCCCCGGCTTTCCAGCCGCGAGGCTACCAGCGGGAAGGACGAACGCCGCAGGGACAATGGCCTTTTGTGGCGCTCCACCAAGGATCCGCGAAATTTATCCGCCGATCGCTTTCGGCATCGCGTGTTTTCACCTTTCGTCACGGAACTCCGCTTTTTCCGCTGCTTTCCAACGCGCTGTTATTTTTCCTCCGCGTTAAACGCTCCGTCCGAGACTCGTCGTTATTGAAAAGCGAAATCGGGTGTATGGAGGATGGTACTGATCATCCGATGATCTCCGTGATATCAATGCCAGACAAATTCAACGACTCCCGATAAGCATAAAATGGAAGGAAAATTGTTGACAATTAATTTTTACAAGATAATATAATAAAAATAAAAATGGAAATGCAAAATTTGAAACGTTCCTTTTCATTTCAGTTATTCCAACAGGCCCCCAAAAATAATCGCGTTGGGATTAATTAACCTCTTATTCTATACGACTGTAATATATTAATAATAATCCTTCTTCTTGACTGTGATTCCATTATGATTAACTAAATAATCATCTAATGATGAGGATATCGATGTCAGATAAATTCAACGACTCACGATAAATATAAAATGGAAGCAAAATTTTTGCCTACTAATTTTCGCAAGATAATATAAAAAAAAAATATCGAAATGCAAAAGGAAATTTTATTTGAAGCATATCTTTTCGTTTCAATTAATCCAAGAGAACCACAAAATTAATCCTGTTAATTAATTAGTCTCTTATTCTACACGACTGTAATATATTAATAATAATCCTTTCTGTCTACCGTGATTCGTTTCCCAGAATAAACATAAAATGAAAGGAAAATTCTTGGCTACTAATTTTTACAAGATAATATATAAAAAAAAATATCGAAATGCAAACAGGAAATTTCATTTGAAACATTTCTTTTCGCTTCAAAAATAATCCTTTTGGGATTAACTGGCCTCTTATTCTACACGATTCTAATATATTAATAATAATCCTTTTTCTCTATTGTGATTCGTTTATAGTTAACTAAATAATCATCTAATAATCAGGATATCGACACCAAATACGTTCAGCTGCTCACAATAAGCATAAAATGAATGGAAAATTCTTGGCTACTAATTTTCACAAGATAATATATAAAAAAAAATATCGAAATGCAAACAGGAAATTTCATTTGAAACATTTCTTTTCGCTTCAAAAATAATCCTGTTGGGATTAATTAGCCTCTTATTCTACACGATTCTAATATATTAATAATAATCCTTTTTCTCTATTGTGATTCGTTTATGGTTAACTAAATAATCATCTAATAATCAGGATATCGACACCAAATACGTTCAGCTGCTCGCAATAAGCATAAAATGAATGGAAAATTCTTGGCTACTAATTTTCACAAGATAATATATAAAAAAAAATATCGAAATGCAAACAGGAAATTTCATTTGAAACATTTCTTTTCGCTTCAAAAATAATCCTGTTGGGATTAATTAGCCTCTTATTCTACACGATTCTAATATATTAATAATAATCCTTTCTGTCTACCGTGATTCGTTTCCCAGAATAAACATAAAATGAAAGGAAAATTCTTGGCTACTAATTTTTACAAGATAATATATAAAAAAAAATATCGAAATGCAAACAGGAAATTTCATTTGAAACATTTCTTTTCGCTTCAAAAATAATCCTTTTGGGATTAATTAGCCTCTTATTCTACACGATTCTAATATATTAATAATAATCCTTTTTCTCTATTGTGATTCGTTTATAGTTAACTAAATAATCATCTAATAATCAAGATATCGACACCAGATACGTTCAACTGCTCGCAATAAGCATAAAACGAAAGTAAAATTCTTGACTACTAATTTTACAAGAAAAGCCACATAAAATATGGAAATACAAAACTCGTAACATTTTCAACTAATATCGTGGTGAGCTAATTTTTTTATACAAATAAGAAGGAAAAATCCTATTGAATTGTTATAGCCATTTCAATTTTAATAGGTTTTGCCTGAAAAATTAAAATATAAATAAGCTGTAACATTTCTTTTCGTTTCAGTGTTCATACGTCCTACACCTTTCCGTCAAATAACAAAATAAATAATCGCGTTAAGATTAATTAAACGACTAACATATATGTAGGATATCTAAGGAAATCGCGAATCGGCTATTGCCAACAAAAACAAATTGTAAACCGATCGATATCTTCTAGAAGCAAATCGAAAAGTTATTCTACATACCAAAATTAAGTTGCGCGGCTCCCCTACGGGGAGGTGAAGCGTAGGTCGAGGAAATTATAAAAGCGTGGTCCTTGACAACCAAAACAGAGTCCTTAGAAATCGGTTGTGACCAGCACAAGCGTGAGTCGCTTGGTGTTGGAAAGAGAGTTTTAAAAGAGTGCGTCTTTGTGTGTTTTCGTTATCTTGGTTTTCTTTCCCTAAGTTAAATCAGTTTACGAGTTTTGAGTTTGCGTTATCGTGTTCTCGTTCTTTCGTGAATTTTCGGTGTCTCAAGACCAGTTCTGCCATCCTACATATATGTGGTATCGCAGGATGAGCATGTTATCTAGAGTGCGTGCGAAAGGACGAATGACCGTGCGCTAGGATCGTGTGGACGGGATGTTTATGAATGTATCGGATGAAAGTGAAGAGTGTCTTTAGGAATGCGTTCGAGTGTTTGGGCTACGTGATCCGCTGAGGGTAAGATGGCAAGGAGTGCGTGGGAAAGTGTGATTGGGAAAGAGAGAATAGGTATGAAAGAGGATAGAATGTATGGTTTTAAATAGGGATGCAAGGGCGTGAGTAGGCAGTATGTAGTATGTCGTAGTACGGTGTAGTGTGTTAGAGTACGCAGTAGAATTATTAGAGAGAAAAATTGTGAAGAATTGCGTTGTTAGTTGTATTCGTGTTGCTTAGTGTAATCGTGTTGTTAGGTATAATTGTGTCGTTGTAGTCGTAAGAGTTTAGTTGATAGATATCTATATTCGTAGTCTTTACCGTCACCGCACATTGTATATTATATTTTATGGTTAATAAATAGTAATTATATTATTCGTGTTCCACCCTATCCCTACATATATAATACTAATAATGATCCTTTCTCTCTAAAGTGACTCATTTATGGTTACCAGACTAATGGTTTAGCAACCGAGATATCGACTGCAACTAGGAAAGCTCGTAGCATAATACACCATCTAATTGTCTACAAGTGGAATAGTAAAAAGACGAGAAATGAAATAATAAAACTGCACTCGGGTAGAGTTGGTCCTGGCCGAGAATATTCGAGACGAGAAAATTTCCTCGTCTCGGTGGCGTCCTCGGTGATTCGTCTGCGAGGAAGCTGCTGCGAGGAAAGTTCGCGCCGAGCTAAGAGCTTCTGTCCGTCCCGACCAGGCATTCCAAGATTGAAATTAATTATTTCTCGAGGACGTGGCGCGACGCGGCGAGGGGCCGGCCGGAAAACGCCAGGTGCCACGATGACACGACGATTCCGTCTCGCGATTATCGAAGGCGACCCGCCGTTTTTCACGCTCGCCCGTGGGTTCCGCGTCGGCTGCGTTGCCCGTTCCGCGCGGAAATCGCCGCATTAACACGGTCCAGACACGATCCTCCCCGCGTGCTGGGCCACCTGCGAGTATTTCGACGCCGATTAACGCGATGGAATTCTAGATCGCTTTAATCGGCCGCCCCGTCGCTCACGCAGACGTTCCTTCATCTCGGAGCAGCGTGCCGGATAACCGGAGGAGGAACAGTACTACTGGGTCCAATGAGTTTTATCAGCGTGTATAATTCACGTCTGACCTGGGACGAAAGTCTCGAGATCCTGCGCCAGCGAGGGGTGTAGTCGATGAAGGGTGGTTCACGGGGTGTGTCACCCCTGTGAGAGTAAGCGAGCTCTGGTTACCTTTAAGACAGCGTGAGTAGACTATATAATCTGAGTCCCAAACGAAGTGACAATCCGTAGATAGACAAAGGAGGCCTCCATTTAACAAAAGGCAAACCGAGACTTAGAGGGCAGTTTTACGTAGACAATTTGATGTGATAGTTAACCCTTTGCACGCGACTTTCGTGACAGAAAAATAGTAATTCGAAGATTTTCTGTCATAGAATCGACGATATTTTTAAAATTGTAAATGAGAAATCATATGGAAATTAAGACGTGGGATTATTTTTCTTTGACATTCCACACATCGTTAGGTAATTTTAAATTCGATATATTAATTAACGTCGAGCTTTAGAATCTGATTAAATGGTGACTGAGAGTCACCTCTCGAGTGCGAAAGGTTAATAGTTAGTAATTTGACGCGATGTGGACAGTTTAAGAGGATTGACTGCTCTGGTGATTGAGAGCTTACTTTTTATATTTGATATAAAATATATTGATATATATTTCAGCTCCACTCGTCGTCACAGAACGCTCTTCGTGGTTCTGATCTTTCTAGAACTGTGATCCATGATATGTACCCCTATGAGATTTGTGACAGGCTATTGAACGCTCTCAATGTTTCGAGGCTTCCAGAATAGTTTTATGCAAGAGAGTAAAAGTACAATCAGCCATCGAGAGTTAGAGTTATTAACTTAACCATCTCTTCTCCTCCTCTAACATCCCTTGATAGGTTTATCTACCAATCTATCGTGTATTTATTTTATGTTCATTCTCTATATTCATCCAAAAAGCACTAAGCTTCCCAAGCCAATGAGAGTCTGCTCTATTTCCTTATTACCAGCGTTTCAGGACTCGTGGACAGTCAAACAATATGAACACCACTTGGACTAGACTCTAGAAAGAGTCTATAAATCATCAGAATATATTGGTTGACACAGGATTGGCTATCGGTAGACTTTGGTCTGTTTCGGGTGAGACATGTCTGGTTTAGGGTTTGTATAGAATGATGCGATAAGGAAAGAAAATGAGAGGTATCGGGCTTTTGATAAGCATCCGTTTTGATAAGCAGAGTTGATTCTTGAGTCAATGGTGCACTTCGGATGGCAATTGGAGACTATAAGGTCGTTTTTACACTCGTATCCAATATTGACGATTATCGGTTCACTTATCCATGCTATATACTACATACTGTACATTTATGTCGCAGTTATATATCGCAAATCGCTTATTTTATTCACCGGCAACGAAAAGGAGCCGCAAGAAAGAGTCAGCGAGCACCTGACACACTGAGAGCTATTCAATTTCCTCAGCCGTAGGGAAATTAGGAGAAATCCATAGATCAGCTCACGTGCCGGCCATGGATCACCTGGATATTACCGCGATATTACCGCGAAATTATTACCGGCCGTGCGTACGCGGCCGATAAATCACAGGTGGAGGAAATCAGCCGATGGCTCCTTCGAGAAATCGAGAAAGGGACACCTCCGTTCCGCTTAATTCGCGCTAATCCGATACCGTTACCGTACGGCATGCGGCCATTCTTCCCTTGCGGCCGCACGCCGCGGCGAATAACATTTCGATGATCGATCGCCGATCGCGGTTAAGAGGCGTATTAATTGCCCCGTCGATCGGTACCTCTAATTACCGGTGTGCACCGCGCGCGCGCGCGCTGATTAATTACCACCGGCTGGCCGCGGCTGCTAACCGAACCGAGATCGATGCCCGCTCCAGCTATTCTCTTTAATTCCACTCGATCGAGTGATTATTTTTCCTACCTGCCGCACGTGTGTCCCTTCCTCCCTTTCCTCTTCGTCCCTTCTTTCGCCGCCTTCCTGCTAATTGGCAAGGAACCTGGATGTTAGGATATTAGGTAGCGGGATTTCGCTGGTTGACAGTCGACGTCACGAATTTCGTTTGACAGTAGTGATCTACGAGAGATTTAAACTTGGAGACTAAATGAGTTAGAATGATTGACGTGATCGCGACTAAATGTGGCTATTGGAATATTAGACATCTGAATTGGAATTTTTGTCAAAAGGGAACGAGAATTTCGATGGTTGACAGTTGACATCACGAATTTCGTTTGACATTAGTGATCTATGCGAGATCCAAACTTGGCGACTAAATGAGTTAGAATGATTGACGTGATCGCGACTAAATGTGGCTATTGGAATATTAGACATCTGAATTGGAATTTTTGTCAAAAGGGAACGAAAATTTCGATGGTTGTCAGTTGACGTCACGAATTTCGTTTGGCAGTAGTGATCTACGAGAGATTTAAACTTGGAGACTAAATGAGTTAGAATGACTGACGTGATCGCGACTAAATATGGATATTAGAATAATAGGCATTGGGATTGGAATTTTTGTCAAAAGGGAAGGAGAATTTCGATGATTGTCAGTTGATGTCGTGAATTTTGTTTGACACTAGTGATCTATAGGAGATCCAAACTTGGGGACTAGAAGGTTTCATTGAAAATAAATTAGGATGACTGACGTGATAGCAACTAATTGTAGATATTAGGATATTAGGCATCGGGATCGGAATTTTTGGTAAAAGAGAACGAGAATTTCGATGGTTGGCAGTTGACGTCACGAATTTTGTTTGACACTAGTGATCTATAGGAGATGCGAACTTGGGGACTAGAAGGTTTCATTAAAAATAAATTCGGATAACTAACGTGATGGCAACTAAATGTCGATATTAGGATATTAGGCATCAGGATCAGTATTTTTGTCAAAAGGGAACGAGAATTTTGTTGGTTGTCAATCGATGTTGCGAATTTTGTTTGACAGTAGTGATCTATGGGAGATCCAAACTTGCGAACCACAAGGTTTTCTTGAAAATGAGTTAGGATGACTGACATGATCGCGAATAAACGTGGATATTAGGATATTAGTCATTGGAATCGGAATTTTTGTCAAAAGGGAACGAAAATTTCGCTGGTTGACAGTCGACGTCACGAATTTTGTTTGACACTAGTGATCTAGGGAAATTGAAACTTGAGAACTAGAACGTTTCATTGAAATTGAATTAGGATTACCGATGTGATCGCTTGTGTCCTGCTTATCGGGAAGCTTACCCCCCCTTTTCTTTCTCTGCCCGAGGAAAAGAAAGATTTCTGAATTTAGAGGTGTTATGTCAGTTTAAAATTTAAATACCAATTTCCGATTGCTTTCCTTTTTCTAACGCGTTGACTGTCACGTTGATCATCAGTTATTTTGTTCATACACGAAACTCTTTTCAGAGATTTCAGCAGTTTAATAGCTATCGCCTGTCATATATTATCAGCTGACTGTTCCAATTTTTGGAATCAATCTTGCCGACCTTGAATATCAATGTAGCCGCGCAGATTAGGATTTGAGTCACGTAATGTAACAGTCCACGTGCGATAATGACAGGAATGAAGTATACAAGATTCCTTAGCTCCATAAAAACGGATTCTCTCCTTACATGATGGATGCTTTCCTGAATAAACCATCTATTACATCGTTATTAATTACGCGAGGTGTCCAATTTTGACTGATTTATGCGAACTGCTGATAAAACCTGGTGTAAGGTATTTAAATATCCTCGAAACTAATAACTTACCGATAATCACGAGCTCGTGCTTCTTTCAGGAAATGTCAATCTGCAAATGTTTCTGTTATAGATCTTCGTACGATCTCCACAGGTTCTCTTGCGACAAAATTAGGCATCCATTCATACTTACATTCTCAGATGCGAAAAATGGATATATATCTTAATTTATATCAAACAATACTGCACAAAATATATAAATATAATAACGGACTCAGTGACACAATTTTCTTCTCGCTAATACACCCATCGATGATCCCAAATAATTTCACGATCCCAAAGAATTTAAATAAAAAAATTTGTTGTAAATAACCGTGAAAATTTCGTTGAAAGATGGCGTATGTTTACAAATGACGTGCAACATAGTTACATTGACAGAGGTCTCTGGCAGAGCTCTAGTTCCTGTCAAGCCCGAATCAAAGTAAAAATTAACAGTAAAATTCAATTAAAAATCGCAAATGCAAATACAAATATTATTTTAATCCTATATCATAATCGTCAATATCAAGTCTCGTTTTGTATAATTATTTTTGTATGTAAAAATATTAGCTCACCACGATATTAGTCGAAAATATAAATATAATTGAAAATTTTAGTGAAAAACCTATACAAATTGAAATGTCTGTAGTAATCCAATAGATTCTGATCCCTTCACTTATGCAAAGATATTAGCTCACCACGATATTAATCGAAAATGACAATACAATTGAAAATTTCAGTTAAAAATCTGCTATTTTACGTAAAAATAAACGTATCGAAGTCAGAAATGTCCTTTCTTCAATTTCGATCAGAACCAACTGAAACGTGGACGGTTCGACGAACCGATTTCGCGAGTTGGCGAAACGCTGGTGGAGGCAGAAAAAGCGAGGAGCTGGCGACGATAAGCACGACGCAGAAGAAGCGGAACGAGTGGAAGGAAGAGCGAAAAACGGCGCACGTGGCCGCTGAAGAAGACAGGTCGCGGCGAATGGCCGGCAATTTGCAAATCGGCGCTCAGGATTCTCCGCTCGTGTGATCTGCTCTTTTGTGTTTTCCAACGTGACTCACGCTGGGTTCATTAGCATCCCGCCACGCGCCACTTCGAGAAACTGCGACGCCGAAACGCCGATGTCAACGACGTCTGACTTATTCCAGATAATTCCCACGTCCTTACGTCCTCAAACTCGTCGCAGCGACATCTGAACCGTCCGCCATTTCGCGTCAGCCGATCTTCGCCGTCCGCCATTTTGATTCGAGACTTAACCTCATCCGCTTACAAGCAGAGTGCAAGTCCTTCGGGTCACCGATTTGGTTCAAACTTTGCAGGTTTGTGGATCTCGCCACGCAGTTCAAGAAAATATACCATTATAGAGACAACTACTCAGTAGTTTTTGCAATATTTACGATTAAAGTTTCATTACTTTCTTAACTACAGATGTATTTCCATTAGTTTTCAAGTCGCGTTGTGGCCCAGCGGCGACGTCAAAAATTCTTACACTGCAGATTGGGGTTTGATTCTCGTCCATAGTTTGCTACTTTTTCTTCAATCTATTTTGTATTCATTTTTCACTTATAAAAGAAATTTAATTAATAAAAGAAATTTATTAAGAACATATTACAGTAGATGCTTCATGCAAAATAGAAGCATTAAAAATAGACGCTTCCAGTCCCCAAAAAAAGAAATTTCTCTTATCTTAAACGCTGGATCGAGTGATTCTCGACATAGGAGTTAAAGCTCCATCTCGACGATGCATTGATTTCCAAGTGGCGAATTTACAACGATTAACGTTCGCCATCGAGTTGCCAATTTTTGCCACGCGATGTACACGATGTCACGAAATAAAAGCTACCCGAGATTATTCGATAATGGACCGTGAAACCGATTATTAGAAAATCGTTATCGATCCCGGTAACGAAGCGTTTATGCGAAGCGTGCAAGCTTTAAGCACGTACTTACTCGTTGTAACGCAGGCTTAAGTCGAAAAAGGGAACAGAAATGATTCTTTTTTTTTACTATACGTGCTACCACACATCGGAACCTTTCTTTCCCAGTTGCCTTTCTTCCCTCTTCTCTTCCCTTTTTTCACCGGCGCGCTCGCATCCGGTGATCAGGATAATCACTAGGAGCGCGAACAAAGTTGCTCCGGCGTCGCGTTTTACCCCGATTTCTTGACAATTCCCAACGATTTCACGTTCGATCCCTTGGTGCTGAGCGAATTACGCGTTTACAGGTAATTTAGTAGCTAACTATAGCCAGGTCGTTGTCGGATCAGCCCCGGACTCGCGCCGATTTAATTAGCGTTGTCATGGTTGTCTTTACCGCGAAAATTTAAATTTTCTGCGGGATAAAATATATTCACAGTGCCACCATTTTTTTATTTACCGATATTTTCTGTTCTTTTTAATCCCAGCCAGAGATGTACTCGTATTTGACGCATTGTTGACCGGTGACGAGTTAACTCGTCTTTTCCTGCCCAAACGTTGTTGACGCATGTCGTAAACATACAAGCAAAAGAATGTCCTCATCATCGTGAGAACGAGAGTTAAGTGACAAACTCAGAAATCCGCCTTTTCACGGGTACGGCGCTCAATGTATTAACACGTTCGTCGCCCAACGCGATTCGGTTGAGTTTCTCGCGAGGCCCAAATCCTACTGTCTGAGCGCTAGAACGTTATCGGACTGCTGATTTGGATGGGTCTAGTACAGACACCGCTCGTTAGATGTTGGTCAACGGACCCTATTTACAATTTTCCATTTCCTGTAATCGTTTTGAATTACTATCAGCAAACTTGCATTTTGCGAATAACCAAACGATGGAACAGAGTAGCAGACTTGGTAAAGTTTTACCACTCATAAATATATTGACAGACAATTACGAAAAATGTAAAAACACTACGACCCATTGTTCCAATTGTCCAAAATCACCTCAAATGTGTTTAGACTGTTTTAACGAATACCACGCGACATAGTGTAATGTAATATTTTATCCTAAATATAAATTAATAAAAAGTATAGTATAATGTGTATATTTAGGTAATTCGAAGACTTTCTGTCACAGAGTCGACGATATTTTTAAAACGGTTAATGAGAAATCGTATGAAAATTCAGACATAGGACTATTTTTCTTCGACATTCCACACATCGTTAGGTAATTTTAAATTTGATGAATTAATTAACGTCGATCTTTAGAATCTGATTAAATGGTGACCGAGAGTCACCTCTCGAGTGCAAAGGGTTAAGAGGCCTCGTGTTAAGACGAGGGCTCGTAATATCTACAATTTTCAATAATTTTTAACCAAAAATGGAACACGCGTAGTTCAAGATTGTACAAATAAACCCTCTCAATTTCAAAACACAAGGTCGTCGCGATTCGCTGTAATAATTTTTCAAATATGTCGGAAAAAATCTAGCAAGATAGTAGATGTTTCGTACCTACGCGTACATGGGAACTAAAAAATGAGTAGCAGACTGGAATACCAAGATCGGTGTAAGAGCTGGCAAAAGCTGGAGTTACCTTCGTGGCTGTTGCTCGTGCAAAAACAAAGTCGGAACGCAAGGTCAACGGCGAAGCTGCCGCGACTCGGCCGATCCTCCGCGCTCATCTCGTGCCTGTAAATTCCGCTTGGAGCTCGCTCGATATCGCTCGGCGTCGCGGCCGCGGCGGCAGACACTGACCGAGGCTCGCGCGTGTCCGGTGCATCGCGAGGTGCCACGTGTTTCGCGCAAAACGTGAGCCCCGAAGTTCATTAGCACCGCCACGCGCCAATGGCCAGGGCCGTTGCACGCTGGCGCCGAACGGCGCGCCGCGCACGATGAAAGGGACGCGCGGGATCAGCCGTGTAAGAAAGAATTCTTTCCGGCGTTTGCACGTGACCGCCGCGACGGCCAATTCACGCTCGTCAAATTCTTTCACCGCCGTCGAATATCGCGCCGAGCTCCTTCCTCTCCTAACTTCTTTTTCCCTCTCCGATCCGCTCGCTTTTTGCGCGGCCGCGGCCGAGCGACCGTCGTTCAAACTGAAAAACCGGTCGGTTCTGTTTTTCTCGCAGAAAAATCTTACCGAGGTATAATTCTCCATTCCCGAGCGACTCTCCTCGGGATTCAGGATTCGTCTTCGCGTTTTTAAAAGTTCAGCCATGGCTTCCATCCACTCTTTCACTTTTCTTTTTATTTATTCATTTTATTTTTTGTGTGTTGTTATTGTACGTGGTAAATAATATTTTTCGAGGGTAGTTATTATAGTAAAGCTAGGGGATGAGTTGCGACGTCGTTTTAATTATTGGAACAAAGGGATGAGGATGAGAGTTGTTAAGTATAGCAAATTCATAGTTATCAAGTTGGGAATTTTATTGATACTCTTCTCGGGGTTCAGGATTACTATTACACTCTTGTTTTTATTTATCTATTTTTATTTTTGTTGTTATGTCATTATTGTATGGGGTAAATAATATTTTTCGCGGATAATTGTTATAGCAAAATTAGGGGATGAGTTACGATGTCGGTTTAATTGTTGGAACAAAGGGATGGGGATGAGAGTTGTTAAGTATAGCAAATTCATAGTTATCAAGTTGGGAATTTTATTGCTACTCTTCTCGGGGTTCAGGATTACTATTACACTCTTGTTTTTATTTACCTATTTTTATTTTTGTTGTTATGTCATTATTGTATGGGGTAAATAATATTTTTCGCGGATAATTGTTATAGCAAAATTAGGGGATGAGTTACGATGTCGTTTTAATTATTGGAACAAAGGGATGGGGATGAGAGTTGTTCAGTATAACAAATTCATAGTTATCAAGTTGGGAATTTTATTGCTACTCTTCTCAGGGTTCAGGATTACTATTACACTCTTGTTTTTATTTATCTATTTTTATTTTTATTTTTATATCGTTATTGTATGTGGTAAATAATATTTTTCGCGGATAATTATTATAGTAAATTTAGGGGATGAGTTGGGACATCGTTTTAATTATTGGAACAAAGAGTTGAGGATAAGAGTAGTTAAGTATAGCAAATTCATAGTTTTCATAGTTTTCAAGGAAGTTTATTAGTACTCTTCTCAGTTGGAACAAAGGGATGGGGATGAGTGTAGTTAAGTATAGCAAATTCATAGTTTTCATAGTTTTCAAGGAAGTTTATTAGTACTCTTCTCGGGGCTCAGGATTACTCTTTCACTCTTGTTTTTATTTATCTATTTTTATTTTTATTTTTATATCGTTATTGTATGTGGTAAATAATATTTTTCGCGGATAATCGTTATAGTAAATTTAGGGGATGAGTTGGGACATCGTTTTAATTATTGGAACATTGAGTTACTTGGGGATGAGAGTTGTAAAGTATAGCAAATTCGTAATTATCAAGTTGGGAAGTTTATTGCTACTCTCCTCGGGATACAGGATTACTCTTTCACTCTTGCTTTTATTTATCTATTTTTATTTTTGTTTCTATGTCGTTATTGTGTATGAAAAATAATATTTTTCGTGGGTAATTATTATAGTGAAACTAGGGGGTAAGTTGAGACGCCATTTTAATTATTGGAGATGCGACTTATAAAATGCTGCAAATCTATATTTTTCAAATTCTGAAGTTTATTATTAATATCACTTAGCCTGTGTACTGAATTATAGTAATTAAACTTACTATATAACTTGTCCTGAATTATAGTAATTAAAATTTTTGAGGAATAAGGTAAATATCCGTTTTTAATATGTTGAATTTACCAATACCTAAAGTGAAACCTACTTTGCAATAATCATTAAAGAAATGTAATTAGTATAAATTAAATTTCATATTATCAAGAGAAATATTGAAGTATTCCAATATTTTAAATATATATACCTCTTTGTATTCATTTTACACAAACGTAACAAATGTAATTTACCTACATCTACTTTTACACTTTTATTATGATTAGCTTGGAATTCGCTAAAGAATTTAATTCGGATTTCGACCTGGATATCATGGAGGTCAACCTCTATTAAATTTACCATTTATCTGCCTCATTTTTCTCCGAAATTCCCGGCTAAATATACATTCTTAACCTATCTCCGAGTAGTTTATTTGCATCCTCTTCCAGTTCTCATTTCTCACGATGTTTCGTACCCAACTTTCTATTTCCACCCCAATCTTCTCTCGCAGATCCAGATGCGACGGAAATTTTCCTCCTCCAGACCACGGAGCTTGCATTTCCAGCTCTCCTTTTGCCCAAACCTTGTTGCAGTTACATTTCCACATCTGAGCTTCACCCATTGTCCCTTTAACGATCCTTCGGTATTACTATCATTCCAATATTTTTCCACCCCTATATCCTCCTTCCTTTTCCTGTAATCGTTACGGTATCTGCAGTCTCCAGGACCTCTCGAATATCTTGCTGGATTCTAGAGAATGTTCGTAATACTTTCATCCATAGCTTTGGGAATTTGTATACAACGTATGTTCGTTAAAACAATCGGCACAGTGAGGATTCAGCATTTTCTGCATATTAAATTGCATTAACGAATATTTCGAAATCTATGGGAATCACTCGGAACGTTTATTGTAACAAATTTTTCTAGTTATTTCGATATTAATTTTTATTAATATTTATTTTTGCAAATTTTGGAATTTTTCGCACTCGAGGTCACGTGGAGGTCATGGTACTAAGACAAAAATTTGATAATCCAATTCAAGAAAATATCAATGATCCTGTAAGCTAGAATAATATTTTTTTCTTTAATTAAAACTTATATAATCCTGTTTTTAATTTAAATACACATTCCTATTATTACTAATTTTTCTCGTTTCGCATATCTTTTACCAGCGCTCAATATTCGTTTCTATAGGTCACGCGGAGATCATGGTATTAAGATCAAGATTTAATAATAAAAATATATAATCTGATTCAAGAAGATATCGATTATCCTGAAAGCTGGAAAAGTATTTCTTTTTTTAATTGGAACTTATTTTACGAGAACCCTGTTAAGGGTTTCTAATTTATATAATTTACTTTAATATTAGGTGAAAACTCGAGAGAGAAGAATAATAAAAATATATTGAAGAAAATATCGATGATCCTAATTTCTCAAAAAATACTTCTTTTTTTAATTAGAACTGATTTCGCGATAACCCTGTTGAGGGTTTTTAATTTACGTAATTTACTTTAATATTAGATGAAGACTCGAAACTATAAAATGGAGTGCTGAAAAAATATGATTTTGAGAAAAAATAAAAATTCCACCACGATGTTTGTTCTTTAAAATAAAATAAATTATAATTATATATTATAATTCACGTATTTACCAGAGAAAAATGAATAAAAACAGATCTCCTATCTCCGTCGAAAAAATTATGCGAATTGAGGATATATTCCTTATGCTAATAAGAAAAATCAACGGTGGGAACTTTAAACAGCGCTATCTCGAAAGTGAAAATACACGACACGCGGTGTTTTCGTTCATAACCACGTGCATCGTTATCTTCTCGTTTGCAAAGGTTTAAATTCCATTTATGCGAATCGGACTCTCCGCGAACTATCAATTACAATTCCTCTTTGTTTATCACTTGCACGCGTGGAGCGGCGGCCATGACAGGGACGACAGCAGCGCAACGTCGACCTCGCGTTCCGCCGGAATTCTGCGTAGCAAAGCATGTGCTTGCCAATTTTCGACATTCGATCGATCGTCACGCG
This sequence comes from Eufriesea mexicana, assembly GCF_001483705.2. Classification (NCBI taxonomy): domain Eukaryota; kingdom Metazoa; phylum Arthropoda; class Insecta; order Hymenoptera; family Apidae; genus Eufriesea; species Eufriesea mexicana. The sequence goes on from NW_016909734.1 coordinate 465,011, forward strand.
ATCGTCGGCCCGTTCCATGAGAACGCGCCGCTCTCTTTCCCAAAGGTCGATCGCCCGTTCGACGCGGCGTCCTCTCCGTCGGTTGAAAATAAAAACGATGACCGCGTAAAATGGCGCCGGACGCCCCGGAAAGTTTTCGTAACCGGATCTGTACGCGATGCGTGTCGCTAAATTTAACGCCCCCTCCACACCGTCACCCACCACCAATTAACCCGTGACTTTGTCCATTTTTCTCGTTCCAGTTGGAGGAGTGCGAGACGTCGGAGGATTCACCGGTCAAGGTACGATTTCAACCATCTTCGGTTACCAAAATCGCTTTTCACCACGCTGCTGCTAGCAGAGAGGTATGAAAGTATCGTATAAAGCAGGGGTTCTTCAACTTTTTCCATCGCGACACACCGTTCGTCTTTTATCGCGACGAAAAAATTTTTCGCGAATATTCTATTTTTATTCATCTTTCGACTTTGATCCTAGTACTTTCTCACGCTAAATGGGGGGAAGAAGATATAGGTATATATTTTGAAAAATTATATTTATATGATTAAGTAGTAGCGGAAGGTATTTAATTTTAAAAAGCTGCTAAAAAGTTTTTCGCAAATATTCAATTTTTATTCATTTTTCAGCTTTGACCCTAGTACTTTTTCATACAAAATGAGGAGAAGGAGATAAAGGTATATATATATTTTAAAAAAGGGTATATGATTAAGTAGTAGAGGAAGATATTTAATTTTAAAAAGCTGCTAAAAAATTTTCGCGAATATTCGATTTTTATTAATTTTTTGGCTTTGATCCTAGTACTTTCTCACACAAAATGAGGGGAAAGAAAATACAAGTACATATTTTAAAAAAGAGCTTATCATTAAGTAGTAGAGGAAGATATTTAATTTTAATAAGCTGCTAAAAATTTTTCGCGAATATTCGATTTTTATTAATTTTTCGGCTTTGACCCTAGTACTTTCTCACACAAAATAAGGGGAAGAAAATATAGGTATATGTTTTAAAAAAGAGTACATCATTAAGTGATAGTGGAAGGTATTTAATTTTAAAAAGCTGTTTGTTTCATGTACTTATAATTTTGTCACTTGTTGTTACTTATTGGGATGAAAACAAATTTATTGGCTATCAGTGGGGGTGTTGTTGGATAGAAGATTAAAAGGAAATTAAATCTGGATTGGATACTGCTGAATGCAGGACATCGACTGTTGATCGATATTTAAAATGTCCATGGTAAATTCACACATGGAAGGGGACCAGCCATTCAATGATAAAAATAAATATCCTTAAATCGGAAAGAATTTTATTAATTATAATTATTTATTCGATTGCGTGATACTTTAAGGAACCATTTTTTAAATCCCTGAAGAAAGTATAGAAAGTATAGTTGAAATAATAAAGCGAATATTATATAATTAAAAATATCAGATGAAATATAATACAGCGAGCACAATTGACCCATTTTAACCCTTTACACCCCATTGCAATTGCATCATCCCTACAGCAGCAATTATTAATTTTAATTTATTATTCAATTTCATTTTCACTAACGAAGACAAGGATGTTTTCAATCCTCCTGTTTCGAAAACAAAATTTTTAATTTCGGAATGTTCTCCACTGCAAAAATTTTCTTTAAATCATCAATTGCACGAATTAAAAAGTTTTCCGAGTGTCCTTTGCATCTGAAGATATTTTCGCTATAAAGACAATTCGTAACAATTCAAAGCATGTCTTATATCTTCCTAAACTCACCGACACCATGTTTCCAAAACAAAATTTTTAATTTCAGAATGATGTACCTTATACAAATTTTCTTGAAGTCACTCTTTGAGTCTCCGAATGCAGATTAACCCCTTGCACCCGAAAATTTTTTCGCTATGAAGACAATTCGTAACAATTCAAAGCATTTCTTATATCTTCTTAAACTCACCGACACCATGTTTCCAAGACAAAATTTTTAATTTCAGGATGTTGTACCTTACAAAAATTTTCTTGAAGTCACTCTTCGAGTGTCCGAATGCAGAAGATTTGCACCCGAAAATTTGTTCGCTATAAAGACGTAACAATTTAAAGCATTTCTTATATTTTTCCAAGCACTCCGATCTATTTATGCTAAAATAAAGAAAGAAAATATCGCGTATTTTATTTCCATATTTCACGTATAATTACTTCTAATGCAAGAGTCAGCTCTCGAGTGCAAAGGGGTTAATACTGCCAGAAAATTTCGTAATATCCGGGAATTCTCGAAGACCCCTCAGTGAGAAGATCTCGAAGCAAAATAGTTTTCGTTCCCCGTGCTTACGAATATTTCGGAGTTTAATGGATAAATTCGAAAGGTCGAAGGTAGACTCTTGGCGAGCAGTTGTCAAAAGCTTCGCGACCCCGAGGAAGCACCGGTGGAGAGGCCGCTCGTTCCACCGTGTCGTGCACGCGTATTTTAACAAGGATATTTACCCATAAGCCACTCAGCTAATTCACCGAATCAACGTGAGCCATCGCGGTACAGGGAAAAGCAGATTCCCCTACGAATTGGCGCGTTAACGATCACGACCGATTCCTCGGCTGGAGAGTCGGCTCGCATCGATCTACCGCGAGCTTCCCTTCCGAGAAGTGGTTAAAAATCAGCCGCGTAAAAATATCTTCCGCGACGACCCAGTTTTGCCCGTTGATGCGTCGAGATTGCATCCGCAGCGCGGGAATACGCCGTTGCCCCGTCCTTTCCTCTTCCGCAGTATCGTTCGCCCGATTTATATTAAATATCCGACTGTGCTCGATCTCCACGAGGACTCGCGCACGTTCGGCACCGAGCGAATGCAATTACCAGCGCATCGATGCCGAAACTAGGCCACCCCTGAGAGCGCCGGTCTCCCCGCGGGGGTGCAGCAGGCTTGCCAATCGCACCGGGGGACACTGCTGTTAGGAGGCGTTGCGCTTTTCCAACAAGGACGGGTTAAACGACGCCTGTTGGCTGTTCTGAATGAATTGGCGCGGTAACTTTACTGGATTCGTTATTTTCTTTTTTTCTGTTTTTAATTAGGGTTGGAACAGGGGAAGGTTCGTGGTGGGGAGTTTCGTGGACCCTCGAAATACCTGTAACGATGAAATTGGGATTTGTCGTTGTTATTTCTTTTTCTATAGCGAAGATCGAGATAAGGGGTGGTTGATAGAGGGAATTTTTATTATAATTATAGTAACGAATATTAATTTTTGTCTTTAATATTTCTTCTTTCTAGTCTTCTTTTTTATGGTAAGAGAGATTTTTATGTGCGAGAATTTCATGATAGCTATTTTTATTGGAGCCTCACGATACTTGTGTTATTAAGATTTGTCATTTTTATTTATTTTTTCTTTTTTTTTAATTAGGGTTGGAACAGGGAAAGGTTCTTGGTGGGGAGTTTCGTGTACACTCGAAATACCTGTAACGATGATATTGGGATTTGTCATTGTTATTTCTTTTTCTACAGTGAAGATCGAGATAAGGAATGGTTGAAAGAGGGAATTTTTATTATAATTATAGTAACGAATTTTAATTTTCGTCTTTAATATTTCTCCTTCCTTTCTTTTTTTTTTTTGATGGTGAAAGAAATTTTTATTTGCGAGAATTTCATGATAGTTACTTTTATTGGACCCTCGCGATACTTGCACTATAAGGATCTGCCATTTTTATTCATTTTTCTTCTAAATCGGATATTAGTGAAAATTTTGGAAAGATACGAATGTTTATTGGTCCTCGCACCATTCGCAATATTAAAATTTGTCATTAATATTTCTTCATTTTCTTTTTCTTAATAAGAGGGATATTTATTAGCGAGAATTGCATGATCGCTATTTTTATTCACCCTATTCGATATTCGGACTATTAAAATCTGTCATTATCGTTTCATTTTCTTTCTGATCGAAGATTAGGACAAACGGAGACAGTAATGAATATTAATAAAAATTTTGAAAGGTAAGAATTTTGATTGACCCTCGCAGCACTCGCAATATCTATATTTGTCATTACCGTTACCTCTCATTTCTCGATAAATATTGCAACAAGACATCGATATCGGAAATACATCGCATCGCAGCTCTCGACTCTCTGTTCGCCTCCGCGAACATCGGATTTCAAAATATCGTTCCTTGATCCTAATCTCGATTAACGTAGCGCCTCCCGCGCCGATATCTCCGCTGCACCGTGAAGATAAACATCGAAACGCGTTATCGTCGTAAGATGCTCGGTATCTGGGCCGATTTCGAGCAAACACGAGCCTCGTCTCTCTCGCCTCCGCGTTCTCACCACCCCCAGTGGGCCTTCAATTACCGCGGGGATGACACGACGTCCTCTCCTTGCACCCCGCGACAGCAACACGGGCCTGACGTAAAGTATGACGCGCGGAGTAATTTTAATTACGCGATGCAGCAGGCCTGAATTGTTGCTACCGGGAGCTTCAGACATATTGGACTAATTCACGTCATTCGGGCGACACTTATTAAACCCGGGAATGCCGTCAGCCTTAATCCTCGTAGAATGCAAGATGAGCTGCGCGCTAAGGGACGGGGGTTAAAGGAGAGCGAGGGCACGGCTCGCAGAGGACGTGATAATCTCCGAGGCGAGTCGTACTCTCGCGCGAGTCCCCGGCAACTTTTCGCTCAGTCCTTCGGTTCTTCTCCCGCTCTCCTTTCCAATAATGCAGCCAATTTCGTTCGACCAACCCGTCGCGACCACTCGGTTGACAGATTTTTCGACCGAAGGATTTTTCGGTCGATAAATTTCTCAACCGATAGAGTTTTCGACCGACAGATTTTTCGAACGATAGAGTTTTCGACCGACAGATTTTTCAACCGACGGAGTTTTCGGCCAATAGAGTTTTCGACCAATAGAAATTTGGACCGATAGAGTTTTCGATCGACAGATTTTTCAACCGTTAGAGTTTTCGAGCGATGCAGTTTTCGAACGATGCAGTTTTCGACCGATGGAGTTTTCGGCCGATAGAGTTTTCGAGCGACGGAGTTTTCGATCGACGGAGTTTTCAGCCGATAGAGTTTTCGGCCGATAGAGTTTTCGACCGATAGGATCTTCGACCGATAGAGCTTTCGAGCGATGGAGTTTTCAGCCGATAGAGTTTTCGAGCGATGAAGTTTTTGGCCGATAAAGTTTTCGGCCGATAGAGTCTTCGAGCGATGAAGTTTTCGGCCGATAGAGTCTTCGAGCGATGAAGTTTTCGGCCGATAGAGTTTTCGAGCGATGAAGTTTTCGGCCGATAGAGTTTTCGAGCGATGGAGTTTTCGGCCGATAGAGTTTTCGAGCCATAGAGTTTTTGACCGAAGGAGTTTTCGGCCGATAGAGTTTCCGACCCATAGAGTTTTTGACCGAAGGAGTTTTCGGCCGATAGAGTTTTCGACCGATAGGATCTTCGACCGATAGAGCTTTCGAGCGATGGAGTTTTCTGCCGATAGAGTTTTCGAGCGATGAAGTTTTTGGCCGATAAAGTTTTCGGCCGATAGAGTCTTCGAGCGATGAAGTTTTCGGCCGATAGAGTCTTCGAGCGATGAAGTTTTCGGCCGATAGAGTTTTCGAGCGATGGAGTTTTCGGCCGATAGAGTTTTCGAGCGATGGAGTTTTCGGCCGATAGAGTTTCTGAGCCATAGAGTTTTCGGTCGATAGAGTTTCCGACCCATAGAGTTTTTGACCGAAGGAGTTTTCGGTCGATAGAGTTTCCGACCCATAGAGTTTTTGACCGAAGGAGTTTTCGGCCGATAGAGTTTCCGACCGATTGGATCTTCGACCGATAGAGTTTTCAGCCGATAGAGTTTTTGAGCCATGGAGTTTCCGGTCGATAGAGTTTTCGACCGATAAATTTTTTACCGATATAGTTTTCGACTGATAGAGTTTTTGACCGACAGATTTTTCGGCCGATATATTTTCCGACCAGTAGATTTTTCGACCGCTAGATCTTTCGACCGACAGGTTTTTCGGCCTATCGATTTTTCGACCACCCCTTATCGCGATGTCCTCCGAGGAATTAGATATTCCACGCGCGCTAGCTGCGCTTCCGCGTAGATCGTTGCGTGCGATGATTCGATCGTTATTAGACCCCCGGTGTTCCGCCTGGGATATGTCCTAGAGCACTCGCGATTCCTCTCCTACCCTCCGTTTCCTCGGCCGGCTGTCCCTCAAGGACTCGTATATTCGTGGCAGCAGAAGGGGTAGCCTCGGCCCGATCGACAAGGGTATCAGGGACGAATTAAAAAGGACGACACCGTGGCCGGGAAAAGAGCGGAGCCCCGTAATAATTGCTCTGCTTTGGGCTACGGTAACGAAGGCGAAACAAAACGCTGCGCGATATAATCGGTGAATAATAATCGGTGCGTGCGTCGTTATCGGGCGAGGATAACGAGCGCTATCGTTAAGTTTTAATGAGCGCTAGCCCTAAATTAATATAACGATCCTCCCGCGGACCGTGACGGGCCGCCGAGCCGCTCCAACCCGCGCCAACCCGCGTCAGCCCGCGCCGAACTCCCGTCACGTGACACGCTGACCACACCGCCGTGACGGCGTTACCTTCGCGGCCCAAGCGCACCTACGTTTCCATTAATGCTCGGCAATTGTCGCAATTACCTGTAAATTATTAATTACCCTTGCTTCTTCCTCTTTCCCATTCTCTCCGCTCTTTCGGCTGTCGCGCGTGCCCAACGCTTCTTAAAAATTTATTGCAAGCTTTCAAATTTTAGGTTAGGATATTGGAGAAGGTATCTAGAGTGATCTAGAGCAGCGGTTATAGTGCTTTCGCACCCGATACCTGTTCCTGACTTGAGTCCAGTTTGCTAGGTATCTCGAAGCTTAGTATCGTAGGATCGTCACCGATTTAGCATGCTAATCGCGACATATTACAGAAATATGTTCAAATATAACGTATACGTGTGGATGTGTGTTTGTGCGTGTTCACGTCTAGAATAAGTCACCGATTGTCTAACGTGCTCTCACAAGGAGAGTGCAAGTCCTTCGGGTCATAGATTTAGTTGAAACTTTGCAGGTTTGTAGATTTAGTCATCCAGTTCAAGAAAATGTACCATTATTACAGCAACTACTCGATAGTTATTGAGATATTTATGATTAATAGCTCTATTATTCTTAACTACAAACTTCTTCCTAATAGTTATTGATAGTTATCAAGTGACATGAAGGTCTAATGGCACTTGACAAATATTCGAAATAAATCTGTAATTAAGGCAATAATAAAACTCTAATCATAAATATCTGGAAAACTATCGAGTATTTGCAGTTATAATGATATATTTTCTTGAATTGGATGACTGAATCTACAAACCTGCAAAGTTTCAACTAAATCTGACAGTCGTCGTATAGCAGTAATCGTGTAGCAGTCGTCATTGTAAGAGCGATTATAAAATTTATAAGTATCAAATTTGCATAATGCAATGATACCTGAAATTGTGGCAGTAGGATAATTCTACATCTTAATTTGCATATAACATTTAATTTACCGTTTCCAAAATATCGTTTTACAGCAGAAAATCCTCAAATTATAAGCTCCACAAAAATAACGAGGTCCCCAAGTGCAAAGGGTTAATTATTATTACTTCTGAACTCCTTTATCTTATAAATCTTCTGAGCTATTGTCATCTGATTCCTTATTTGACTCACTGCTTTGTATTTCCAATCCTAGGTCTGCAATTGCGTCTTCTATTATTCGAGTGTAAGAATTTTACGGATATATTACGCTTATGTCATCACGTTACCGAACTCGGAGGTAGTAGTTTTAGGAGTATCATAGAAGAGTGGTTATTACAAGCGAGAGTGTAGGAAGTGGAATAGCCCTCTTGCCCCGCAACCGAGCGAGATGACTTCTTTTCAGCGACGCATAGTACACAGTATCCCCTTGGCTCGACCCTTTGCGAGCGCAGCACGGTCCGCTTCCGCGCGACCCTTTGTTCAGAAAATCCAGCCGTTCGAAGAATCGCGCGTGCGCGCGCGCGCGCGAGCTATCGATGTCAATTAACGACGAGGCTCGTTCGTTGATTAAAGTTATCCGTCTAGGTAATTAGCGATTAATTGAAGGATCGTCCCTTAAAGCAGGCTGGCTCGCGGCTCGACCAGCGCGCTTCTTCGTCATCGTTGAATCGGCCCAGCTAATTGGCAGTAATTAGCGCGCTGCCCACTCGATTCTTCATCGGTGCTATCAGCAGCTCCGACGATCGCAACAACTTTCGACAGGCAGAGCGAACGCGTTCGGTTCGCAGATGGAATCCCGCGCGGCGGAAGTCAGCAACGCGTGCACGAGGGTACGCGTGGGTTCCCGATTCCCTAGCTAGGGTCTAGGGAAAATTCGATACTCGTCGAACTGACGTCTACGCCGAATGATCCTTTAACGACGGGGGCAAGGTTTTACCAAACCGCGTGTCCAACACCTACACACGCGTCCCCCTGCAACGGTGACCCTAGAAAGTATTGTAACACCTCTCGCGAAGCCGATATAGAGCTCTAGCCCGGGGTACTCTAGCCCATTGACAGCCACGCAAATTTAGCGCGCCTTGCCCTGGGTGCCACGGTTTTATTTTAAAGGAAACATGAAGTTTTAAAAAATACAATGATCTAATCGCCTAAGTTATAATTTTAATAGTTCTAATAATAAAAATTGATCATTAATATGTTTTCTACACTGTATTGTTAGTGGTGGATGAAAGATTAATAACAACAAGAAGAACAATTCTTTATTTAATAAGAAGGATTGTAAAACACGAATATAACATGTAAATATAATTAATTTCGCACAATTACTCAATGACACGAATTCTTACTATTATATCTCAATTACAACTAACGTATCCCAATCAGTCTTCTTTTTTCTTTCTTCTTTTATATATTACATTGAGATACACAATTCACACAACACCTAAATCATTACACGCATACATTTATCATAATAACCTGAATTCGTTACATATTCCAATCCCATGCATACTTGTGTCACTCATCCCAACACATATACCTAAAAGTCTATGTGACCACTACCACGTGTATATACATTTTTCATTCATTCTTTCTAATAATTCCTAACTCAAATGGCCATTTGTAGCCTTGTGATCTAAGCTTGCTGCATACACTACGAGATATCTCGTAGCTGGCAGTTTCGGTGCAGACGCTTACTACGAGATATCTCGTAGTTGGCAGAGAATGGGCTAGCGCGGTCGCCAATAGGCGAGTCCCCAAAATCGTACGCAATACTTGACGTCTACGCTGATTCCAGACCCTCTGACCGATCGTGGATTATCCGTGCGAAAGAGAGAAGCGCGGTTTCTTCGGTAGTCTGGCGTAATTTTTTCCACCACCTGTTCCCCTGCGTGCAAAGAGAAAAAGAATTTTAATTCCGACCTGCGCTGGAAGGAAGACTCTCGAGGACCCGGCAATCTAACAGCGGGTGTCGCCTCGTGACTCTGTCTCCCGCTGTTCCATCGCGTTTTGACCAATGTTTCCAGCAATAAGAGCCGAGTCACGTTCGTTCTGGTCATAAAGAGCCGCGTCTGAAAAAGAAGGAAAAAAAGGGGAAAAGCATCGCCGGCGAATCTCTGATCCGGAACGTCGTTCAATTTAGCGGCGATGCCATCGAGGTTAGCGGCGCGGGTAATTTCTTCGAGACGAAAGAATAGCCGGTTTAATTGCGTCGGGGCGCGGTCGGCCGGGCTTGTAAATAACATCAGACGCTATAACGCGATTCGCAGCGCCGTCGGAGAAGAAGAGAAGGAGAGAGGAAGGGAGCGCGAGATCTATTCCTCACGAGGGAAAGAAGTGGAACTGGAAACGGCCGGTGAGCCCACCTCGAGACACTTCCTCGAGGTTAGGCACGCAAAGTCTGCCGAGCCAACGTCAGCCTTCAGACGCCGTTTCCGGAGGGAAGCCACCGACTTCCCTTCTTCTCCACCTCGTACGCTCCATCTTGTCCCCCTTTTCCTGTATACATGCATGGCTAAGTCCCGGTCTGCGTTCTTCCTCCGGCTTTCTAGCTTCTGGTCAAACCTCCCGACCATCCAGTCCGTTTTCCGCTCGCACCGTCCTAGTCCCTGTCACGATCCAAAATTATCAATCCTGTCACCGTTCCTCCTATCTCTCACCTGCTATCTCGCGTCCAAGAGTCCACGCAGTACCCTGGAAATTGCTCCCATTTTCTCACGTCGTTCGTTCGAATCGTCAGTCCAGTCAACGTTGCTGACGTAAAATAATAAAATTGCATGGCTAAGTCCCAGTCTGCGTTCTTCCTCCGGCTTTCTAGCTTCTGGTCAAACCTCCCGACCATCCAGTCCGTTTTCCGCTCGCACCGTCCTAGTCCCTGTCACGATCCAAAATTATCAATCCTGTCACCGTTCCTCCTATCTCTCACCTGCTATCTCGCGTCCAAGAGTCCACGCAGTACCCTGGAAATTGCTCCCATTTTCTCACGTCGTTCGTTCGAATCGTCAGTCCAGTCAACGTTGCTGACGTAAAATAATAAAATTGCATGGCTAAGTCCCAGTCTGCGTTCTTCCTCCGGCTTTCTAGCTTCTGGTCAAACCTCCCGACCATCCAGTCCGTTTTCCGCTCGCACCGTCCTAGTCCCTGTCACGATCCAAAATTATCAATCCTGTCACCGTTCCTCCTATCTCTCACCTGCTATCTCGCGTCCAAGAGTCCACGCAGTACCCTGGAAATTGCTCCCATTTTCTCACGTCGTTCGTTCGAATCGTCAGTCCAGTGAACGTTGCCGACGTAAAATAATAAAATTGCTGCCGTAATCCGTATTCCATCTACTCGCGAAGAGTAGAACACCGTGAAAGTGATTCTACCGTTCACGTTTGATGGATCGTTAAAATACGGAGGGTTCTATGAATAGGTCCCGACTTCTTTCCCCATTCGCGCAGCTCGTGACACGCGGCTGCTCGCTGTTTGACGTAGATGCATTTGTTTAACTTTTCATAGGCTGATTCTCTGTCAGCGGACTAAGTGCATAGCGTGGTTCAAGCTGCAGTCGATAATGGATGTCTGCGCGATGTAGACGCGTAGAACGAAGTTCTACTGTGCATAAGCAGACTTGGCAAACGCGGCGACCAATGGGATCGCTGGAACCGATTCTATTAGCTGCCACCATTACGGATATACTCGCGATGCGCGAAATTGACAGCGAATAGACTCGGGACTCAAATATAGCGTAATCGAGTAGAAGAATTCTCTTTTCTTTAGGATCTAAAGATTCGTTGCAGTATTTTACACTGGCAGACGGGGAACCGGGAAGGAAAATGGTAACGCGTCTATTAGCTGCCGCCATTACGGATCTACTCGCGGCGCGCGAAATTGACAGCGAATAGACTCGGGACTCAAACATAGCGTAATCGAGTAGAAGAATTCTCTTTTCTTTAGGATCTAAAGATTCGTTGCAGTGTTTTACACTGCAGAGGGGGAAACGGGAAGGGAAATGGTAACGAGACACGTTCGGGTCTGCCTTCTAGTTCGCTGGGGCCTTTTTTCCCGAATCGGGGCCACGCGAGAGAGAGTCCTCGCATACATAATTCATGGAAGACTCGCGGCGGAGTTGGTTGACATAACCGCGGCGTAACGCGTCGTAATGCGTCATAATGTATAATAATGCATCGTAGCCGGGAGCGTAATGCATGAAAATGGTCCCGCCGCGAGTGGCTTTCTTTATTTCATCGCCGCCATTAAATGCGCCGTGATTTCCTGCCGGCACGGCGTAATCTAATTTCGCGGCTTGCTCGCGCAATTATTGCACACCCTCCGCCACCCTCGCCAGCCCCGCGAGAAGGTTCGCGCGATACGTCGCTTTAATGGCCATTATTAGAACCGCGCGGAACACGCGGCTCAAACTTCCTACGTGTAATCGTCGAAACTCGATCGTGCAATCGTTACTGTTATCGGCTTCTGGAGGAAGGGTCGTGTCTACGAAGAATGGTACTTAAAGCAGACATCCGTTACGCGTTATTAGTCCAACGAACTAGCTGAATTATTCATACCCGGCCTTCTCCGAGTCTTCGCGCGTTAACCCTTTCACTGCCACGCCGAAATCACGCGTTTCGCTTAGGATGCCACGGCAATATTTTTATTATTCGAAGCATATAATGGCAAGATAATAATAAATTTGCGAGAGTCTTTATTCGGATGGCGCCATACTGCATAAGGATCTATGTTCGCTTCGAGGAACCATCCAGCTTATCAATTCTCGAAGCATTTTCGACGAGACACTTTTTCACAATTTACCGTCTGCACCTCTCATCATCGAGGACTTCGATCCTACGTGTATTTTGTACCGCAAAGAAATTGCAAGAATAAACTCTAATGTTTCAAATTAATAAATATTCACTACACTTTCTGTCGTTTATACTACAGTTTATTTAATACTTAATATAATTTTATATTTTACATTTCCATCGCCAGCACCACGTGCACAACCTTATATCCCTACGGCGAGCAACAGACGACTGACGACTTACAATTAGTCCTCTTTTGTCTTATGCCGCATCAGCACACACATAAACAAAACACACCAGTTCACATACATATACAAATGTAATATCTAATAGAAATATAAAATATAACCAAAATCAAAAGTTCGTTTCGACATATAGATCCGATCTTTTCTACTAAATCAAGAGTAAAAGCTCTCATTGGGATTTATTAAAACCGATTTTACCGCGCTATTTACGATTGTAAAAATTGAATGACAATTGACAGTTAGTCGACTGTCAACCGTTACCAAGGTGCTACCCGTCACCCGTGACCGCGAATACGATTTATTATTATTTTGCCACTGCATGTTTTGAATAATAAAAATATTCCCGTGGTGTCCCGTCGGAGTGGCAGTCAAAGATTTAATAGAAATCTCTATGACAGACGTCAGGGACCGCACGTTGGTTTCCTCGCTTTTTCGTGGAGAGGGCATTGCTAAAAGCTTGAACTACGCTTGAACTACTTATAATTGTAAAAATTGAATGGAAATTGACAGTTAATTGTCAATCGTTGTCAAGGTGCCACGGTGGCCATTGGTGACCGGAGCGCTTGAACTACTTACAATTATGAAAATTGAATGAAAGTTGACAGTTAATTGTCAATCGTTGTCAAGTTGCCACGGTGGTCACCCGTGACCGCGAATACGATTTATTATTATTTTGCCACTGTATGTTTTGAATAATAAAAATATTCCCGTGGTGTCCCGTCGGAGTGGCAGTCAAAGATTTAATAGAAATCTCTATGACAGACGTCAGGGACCGCACGTTGGTTTCCTCGCTTTTTCGTGGAGAGGGCATTGCTAAAAGCTTGAACTACGCTTGAACTACTTATAATTGTAAAAATTGAAAGAAAATTGACAGTTAACTGTCAATCGTTGTCAAGGTGCCACGGTGGCCATTGGTGACCGGAGCGCTTGAACTACTTACAATTATGAAAATTGAATGAAAGTTGACAGTTAATTGTCAATCGTTGTCAAGGTGGCACGGTGGCCATTGGTGACCGGAGCGCTTGAACTACTTACAATTATGAAAATTGAATGAAAGTTGACAGTTAATTGTCAATCGTTGTCAAGTTGCCACGGTGGTCACCCGTGACCGCGAATACGATTTATTATTATTTTGCCACTGTATGTTTTGAATAATAAAAATATTCCCGTGGTGTCCCGTCGGCGTGGCAGTCAAAGATTTAATAGAAATCTCTATGACAGACGTCAGGGACCGCACGTTGGTTTCCTTGCTTTTTCTTGGAGAGGGCATTGCTAAAATCTTGAACTACGCTTGAACTACTTATAATTGTAAAAATTGAAAGAAAATTGACAGTTAATTGTCAATCGTTGTCAAGTTGCCACGGTGGTCATCCGTGACCGCGAATACGATTTATTATTACTTTGCCACTGTATTCTTTGAATAATAAAAATAGGAGATCCACGCAATTTAATTTTATTACATAGAATAACTTTTCCATTTGCTTCTAGTAGATATCGATCGGTTAACAATTTATCTTTGTTGGCAATAGTCGATTCGCGATTTCTTTTGGTATCCTGCAATCTTTGAATAATAAAAATAGGAGATCCACGCAATTTAATTTTGTTACATAGAATAACTTTTCCATTTGCTTCTAGTAGTTAACCGATCGGTTAACAATTTATCTTTGTTGGCAATAGTCGATTCGCGATTTCTTTTGGTATCCTGCAATAGCCTCGTCGAAAGATCCCGAAAGAAAGATCCCTCGCGATCCCGAAGATAGCCTCATCGATTTTCCATTTTCTTCGAGCGGAATTGCGTCCTGCACGCGATACTCGTAGAAACAGCGTGGCTCGCGTAGCGGCATTCTTGCGTAGAGTATAAATTCAGCCTCGACAACGCGGAAAGCACGAGGCACGGCGGAGCGGCCATTAATGCTTTTCCGTTTCGCGAAACAACGCGGCGTCGTTGCTCGTTAAACATGCTAATACACGGAAACTTAGCGTAAAGTATGGTTATTAGGGTCGTCCAGATTATAGCAGGCAGGCAGAACGGGCAGAGACAGAGGGGAGCGTATATATCGAGCTGTTCTCTTCCCTCGCCTCGGGTCGCGACGACAAATAGCTTAGAATAATTTAGACGTCCGCCAGATACAGACCAAATGTTTATATTGCGAGGCCGCGGCGGTCAAACACGGCTGGCAAGTACAATATTGAACGATCAAACGGCGCGACGGAGATTTCTAACTCGCACGTAATTTCCAATTCAAGCGTTTCGCTGATTATTCGGAAAATTGCGGGAACGACGTGGTCTGCCGAATTTATTCGATCGCTATGGCGGACGCTTCGCCATTTTTCCTTCCGTTCCGTGATCGCAATGGCGGATATCGCGGAGGAGGAAATCGCCTAAGTGCCCTCGCATGACAGCGTTCGCGACGACGCGTTCGACTCGATTGACGAGCGAGTAGACGAGATAGCCGACAAGGTCGAATATCAACGAGTCGAAGATCGAGGGCTACGAGACTCGTTCGGCTGCTCGCGCGAGGAGCGAAGTCCGCGCGTGAACGCGAGTTAGCCTGTCACTCGCGGTGTCCACGTGAGCGAGAAAATGCATCGCGAAAATAAACGGGAGCACAGTGTCGCGCAAGACAGGCTTACCTGCCGTACGTATACGAGCACGTATTCTTCGTTACTGTACGAAAATTCATGGCACAGTATCAGTAATCCATCCTTTCCTACGTTAAGGCCTCGTTCGAGGGAAAATTATACGTCTTTTAATTCATGCGCGCCATCTTGCAGCGGAAGCACCCGACGATCGTGAAAATTCGCGAAAAATTCGCTGAAAATTCGTCTTCCAAGGTGTTAACATTACGAGATTGTAGAAAGACCTTGTAAGATACGCATAACAATACAGATTTTGCATTTGACTTCGATCTTGGTGTCACATAACGCTAGACCTACCACGGTCAAATAACCGGTGGATAAAAGATAAGTAGAATTTTTAAAAAATGGAATAACGAGAGACGAAAAATGGATTATACGTGTAGAGAGGCACCCGACCATGCGCAGAAAGCCTAGTTTAAACTTCATCGACTAGTTAAATGCCCAAACTGTTTTGGGCCTTATTCGAGAATTCATGAACATCGCTATGTGGCTTTGCTTCTACAGTGCGCCTCTTTCAGAAAGCCCTACAATTTCTATTTCTGATTTTTATTCAAAGTAAATGAAGTTTCGATATCTCTTCACGCGTATATTACAAGAAGAATCGCGAAGATGAGTGTGCATGACGATAACATTGAATGCAAAATTTCGAATAAAAATTTTGAAACCGGTCATTTAAGCTATAGTAGGTTTAGCGTTAAATCCCGTATAAAGTAGTGGCGTAGTTAGGTCCTTCGTCGCCCGGGGCGGTTCCACGATTGCCGCACCTTGCGATACGCTGTAATAAAAATACCGTAAGCATTGAACGTGTTGCATCGTCGGCTAAAAATCAGCAGTAGTAGTAATAAAAATTATAAAACAAAATTAACTAGCGGTGATAAAAATTACCGAGACAAAGTTAAATAAAATCCCATTGTCTAGGGCGCATAGTCAATAACCGCTGGAAAAATAATATATTTAAAACTAATACTCGAATAAGCTTGTATAAAGCTTAATATAAAGCTTATTACACGAAACTTTATCGAAGGGATGGCTAACAATAAGTTACTAACACCTGCACCATGCAAATATACGACTTGGAGTTTGGTGCCTGTTTACAGTCCAGAATCTGTCAATCTGTAGACAGATTCAACGCTGAGAGAACTCGCAGTATATAATATTATTGTAAAGTACGTGTTCTCGATGTTACTAAGACAGCATACATTTTTCTAGCGGACTATCGGGTAATACCGCGAATCGGCACCCGGCGTCCGCCATTTTGGAGACCCAAGACGCGCGAACTCGAGTTCCTCCAAAGACACCGATTCACGGAGGAACGATCGTATCGTAGAGAAAATCCATGTGGTAGAGTATTCAAGGGACACTTGGAGGTTCTCTACGTTTCGCGCGATGCTCGTTGACCTGGACGCTTCGCGAGAGCGTCGCGACGCGTTAGCGTGGAACACCGTTCCCCTGGGAGACCTTAGCTAACGAAACTGGCGTCACTGTGCCCCTGTTTAATCCTCTTTCTTCGATCTAGTTTCGCGCCAGGACTCGCGGGGACACCGACGCGACGCAATTGCTGGATTCGAATTTCAATTGTCAGCGGGGACGTTTCGCTCCTTTGTCGAGAACTTGCCCATGGAATTCTAACTTTTTGTCACGCTGTGAATATTATCAAGATTGTAGTTTCTTCTACTGAATATTAACTTTGCTTTGTCCACGATAATTACGTTAACAAAAATGGCACCGAATTTTCTCCTTCCAGTAACCGTATCCAAAATGACTATGACCTGTCGTCCTCGAAACTCACTATATCGTTTACCAAACTGAAATTACAAATCGATCCATGAAGATATAATTTATTTATTTCTCCATTTTGGAATTTAAATTACAAATTAATTAAAATTGTAATTAAATTGGAATTGCGTATTTTAAATTACTTTGTAATAAAAATTGCTGTCTGTAATTTGTCAAATTACACACGAAAATGGCAGAAGGTGATTGTTACCAATACCACGTGATAAATGAGTCGTTCACTGGAGAAATTAATTAACTCCATAAAATAAACAGTGGAGAAATGCAATGAAATAACGTAGTTATGACTGTACCAAGTGCTTTGACACTTAAATTCAAGATTTTTCAAAAAGTTAATCGACTGTGCAGTGAACGGCTCAAATGTTAGTGAGAATGCTTTAGACTATTGATACGCTTTATTCGAGAATACACGTTATGCAAATAGCATGAAATCACCTGTGCAGTGATAATGATCAGAAAGGGTAGTGTGTATTTATACAGCTTGTCACTAAACGGATGTGGCTTGACGTTGTTAACTGTTCAGCCTGGATTTTGGGATCGACTAACTGACCCCAGGAAGAAGGTCCTGTGAAACATAGTAGTTAGGTCAAGGGAAAACCCACGCGAGTGTTTCGAGAGTCTAAGCCTGTACAGTGTCATGGATTCCAGCGATAAATTATCAGCAGGTGTGGAAAAGGAGAGGGATGCACCCCTCGTCCCAAGAATTTGCCATTTTACTTAGGAAACTGGAGTTGCACGTTTCGCGAAACAGATCCTGTAGCACGCGCGCGACGCGACAATTGGATCGGCAGCTCGAGCATCGCGCGTTCTATTAATATGCCAGAAACGCGCGCTATAAATTCTATTTCAACCCACCCCCGGGGCCATCCTTGAGAGGCAAGGACAATCGATCCACCCCTGTGAGGCACACGCGAGACTCGTATAAACTCGCGTTGCCGTTGGATCGTCAAGTTCACTTTTTACCAAATATTCGTCTTTCATCCCTGTCCTTTCATAGGTCTAGTCTGTTTAATTCTATCCCCGAGTTCCTGTCAACTGACCAGCCTGAGGTACTCTTCGGTTTGTTCGTTGTCGAGATGGATCCTTGAATTATTATGGAAACACTATTCCGGATGTGTCGTTTAACCTTCTTTCCTTTTATTCGTCGATTCGATCGCTGCCAAAGCCAAAATTCTGCCAAAAATACTGGGAACGTACGAAACGATGCATCAATGTGGAATTTAGAATCGTTCGTCGGTGGAAACGGTCAAGAGATACTGGCATTGTGTAGAATTTCGTTTTAATACTGGAACTAACTAGAATACAGTCAAAATGACTGGTCCCGGAATTTTTCTCCCTGTAATTACTAAAAATATTCATAATATAATATTTTTCAAAAAATTAGGGTTGACACGAGTCAACTCAATTGAGATAGAATTATAAGTAATTAATTGCCAAGAATTTCGTTTTAACACTAGGACTACCTAGAATACAGTCAAAATGACTGGTCCCGGAATTTTCTTTTCTACAACTACTAAAAACATATACCTGTTTTCCAAAAAATTAGGGTTGACACGAATCAACTCAATTGAGATAGAACTATGAGTAATTAATTGCCAAGAATTTCGTTTTGAAGCTAGGACTACTTAGAATACAGTCAAAATGACTGGTCCCCGAATTTTCTTTTCTATAGTTACTAAAAATATTCACTTGCTTTTCAAAAAATTAGGATTGGCACGAGTCAACTCAATTGAGATAGAACTATGAGTAATTAATTGCCAAGGATTTCGTTTTAACACTAGGACTACTTAGAATGTAGTCAAAATGACTGGTCCCCAAATTTTCTTTTCTACAACTACTAAAAACATATACCTGCTTTCCAAAAAATTAAGGTTGACACGAATCAACTCAATTGAGATAGAACTATGAGTAATTAATTGCCAAGAATTTCGTTTTAACACTAGGACTACTTAAAATGTAGTCAAAATGACTGGTCCCCAAATTTTCTTTTCTACAACTACTAAAAACATATACCTG
The DNA here is from genome assembly GCF_001483705.2 of Eufriesea mexicana. Classification (NCBI taxonomy): domain Eukaryota; kingdom Metazoa; phylum Arthropoda; class Insecta; order Hymenoptera; family Apidae; genus Eufriesea; species Eufriesea mexicana. The sequence goes on from NW_016909734.1 coordinate 483,934, forward strand.
CTTTCCAAAAAATTAGGGTTGACACGAATCAACTCAATTGAGATAGAATTATGAGGTATTAATTGCCAAGAATTTCGTTTTAACACTACAACTACCTGGAATATAGTCAAAATGACTAGTCCCCGAATTTCCTTTCTGCAATTGCTAAAAACATATACCTGCTTTCCAAAAAATTAGAATTGACTCATATCAAGATAAAACCATGAGTAATTAATTGTCAAAAAAATCCTTTTAACGATAGAACTACCTAAAATCTAGTCAAAATGACTGGTCCCCGAATATTCTTTTCTACAACTACTAAGAACATATACCTGCTTCTCAAAAAATTAGGTTTGACTCGTATTGAGATAAAACTACGAATAATTAATATATTTACTTATCTTCATCGCACCACTAAAATTTCTATCATCAATACCTGCTACGTTTAAGTACCCATTAAAGATCGGTAATCCTAGTGTTAAGGTGTTAGTAATGGATGAAACGTTTAAAGATTTTAGAGACTCCCCAGCGTCATTTCGCGTCTTATTAATGGGTAAACTGCATTACTCATTGGAGTAAACCCCAATCGACGATTTTGAGAACGACCATCGCAATTCCAGATCGATCGAGCAACCTTCGTGACTTTAATTACCATGTTAAGGTATATCCTATTAAACTAAAATACCTGAAAATAGCCCGAACCGTGGCCCAAAAATTCCCTACCAGTGTCCCGTAACGTCGTTTATCCGATCGACGGAACAAAAGACAATTTCGCGTGATCGAACGCTGATCGGCGCACGGGCTGGTTGATATCTGCGAATGGCCGGGCAGACGACGACAAAGCGGCGGGAAAAATCGGCCGTGTACGCGATAGAAAGCGAATTACCGATACCTTTGACAGAGTCCATTAGCATCGACAGAGACACGCGAATCGGGTACCAGTGACGTCAGAACGAACGTTCCTCTGGCCGCTGTGATCCGAGGCTGGCAAGCCCGGCGTACACGCGCGTGTAACACGAGGACGCGAGTGCACGCGTGTCTGTTGCACGCATCGCGCGCGAAACTGCCGGCGAAACGGGCCTATTTATATCGAGCGTGCACGGCTGTGCGAGCGGGACTTCAATTAGCGAGAGTAACCGCAATTTGCTCTTAGTACTTGAGCAGCGGCCAGCGCTCAATGATAGCCCCGATCACGGCCAATTTGTTGATGAATTTTCGTATAATGGCCGACCCGTTAATTACATAATGCCACGCTCCGGCTGGAAAAGTTAACGGTGGACCTTGATGTCGGGTCACTTTTCGTCGGCCACGCGAGCCGAGCTGGGTCCCGTTTAATTACTCTTCGACTCGTTTGCAATAATATCGACGACTCCGCTCGCTGCCGGACGGCCATCGTGCACATTACAATGATTAAAATTGATTTCCACCCCCGAGCGAGCGAGCAAGCAAGCGCGTTCCTAGCCCACTCGAAACCCCTTCTCGATCCGACTCTGATCAATTTTAATACGCGCCACTGGTTACAAACGTTTCTCCGCCGCGAGGATACCGAGAGGGGAAGAGGACTCTTGGCGAGCACTCGTAACCCTTTGCCTTCCGCGCACTCCGTTCGTCCATTTGAATATCGCTCGAAAGTTGATGGAATTCGATTAATGAAATAACGTATATCGATCGACCAACGCGTGGTTTCCGCTTCGTTCAGAAAAATTGCAAGGTTACTATCGGGAACCGGGTTTAACGTATACCTTAATTGCCAGTGTTTAATTCTTCATTTGCACGAGAATGTGATAATGTAGAGATGACATTGGTGGTGGTATATGGATTTATTTATTTAATAAATTAACAGTGTGCGAGAATTGTCACTTTACGCGAATCTATATCGATTCCTTAACTTACGAACTTCAGACAACGCTCAACTTAATAACGCAATGACGACTCAGCCTGCAGCAACTAACCATTAACAACTAAGACTGTCTACTAAGAACTGCACCGAAGATTTCGTACAACGAACTGTTTTCCAATAACTATGCATCGACCAGTTTTTACCTTCTTTTATATCTTATATCCAGCATGTACACGTTTTCCAAAAGTCTACCCCAACATGACCAAATATCGTCGTGCTAAGGGTATAATGACTCATCGCCGAGGTTTTCCGACCAATCTGGCTTTCTAAGTTAAAGCTATCTGTACATGGGGTGGAAAATCTGCGATACTGCAATATTGTAGGATTTCTTGCTAGATTGATCCTATGCAGACCGAGATCTGCGAGTCTAATAAACAACAACTCGTTTTTAAGAGCAAAACAGGTTTATTTTATTAAAATGTTACACTAAGTTCCTCTCATTTCTAACTCTCAAACACACGATCCTCTATTCACTATGTCTGGACCATATGCCATCTGCCTTCTGCCTTCTCTGCGTCTTTGCACCCTTATTTAAAGTCTAACACTCTCTCGTTTCATACACAAGCTCTCTCCGTTGATCACTCATTTCCCACGCAACCTCGCTTTTCGTGGGCCGGGTACTTTAACCACTTTAGACACATCCCTAAATTTTCACGTGACTTTATCATAAACATTCAAGATCAACATTCAATCCTCTTGCACGTGGTCACTTTCGTTCTAAGTCCAAACACTCTTGACATTCTTTCAGGGCCGTACTCATTCCAGTCCTGCATACATAGCTTACTATATTTATAGAGTTGAAATTTAAAATAGAATTAGTCGAAGTTTGTTAAATTTAAAAATAAAGGTTCCCGCCATTTTGTCTCTGCAATGTTTATTAGATAGAGGACCATCTAGAAGTACGTCGCCCAAGGATACCGGTTTCCTATTTTAATTATTTCCGGAGGAGGAGCGTGTATCGGAGATCGGTCTAAAACTGATAGGAAGCGGAGATTAAAATTCCGCGTAAAAGGCTGGAAAAATTGGCAAAGGTACGACGTACTACTGAAGGAAACTTGGAGTGACGTGTGGTTGAAACGTCTCGGTGCATAGAACGGTGGTGCATGAAAGACCTTTCATCGACGATTACTCTAAAAAGCAAGGGAAAAAACGCGGGATTCGCGAAAGAGGAACTGGAAAGGTGTACAAAGTATCTCGTTGATCGCATCATCCGGCGTGTCGCTATAGTAACACGGAGGTCCGCCGGGCCGGCATGAATTTCGCGAGAAAGAACGATCAGCTAGACGGTCGTGGAATAGAAACCGATGTTATGAGCGGAATATCGAAGATCAGAAGGGACCGGGCCGTCGACGTGGCTTTGCCTTGCTAATTTTAACTCGATTTGAATTTCTTTGAACGAGTGCAAAGCCCGCCAAAACCGTGGGTGTACTTTGACAGCGAGACAACCCGCGTCTCGCCCCGGAATACGGAAACGCCGCGACGAACTTCACGGTTCTCTTGTTCGGCCGTTCCCCTCGCTGTCATATTACGTTTCATCTTTATTCCCCGGATAGCCCGCGAAACAGCAGACTCAGCGGACGTTTTCCCAAATTACCATTGTCGTTCCTCGCGGCTCGAGCCGAGCCGAGCCGAGCTGATTGCCGGCTAGCGCAGCGATCGAAGCCATCGACGCGAGTCGCGGTTCGCAGAGAATTCCGTCGTCCTCCAGAAACAATTTGCCATCGGATGGAACGACGGGTCACGTGGCACGGCCGCTGGACACGGAGGAAGACGAAGAAGCAACGAGTCACGAGGCAAATCATTGTCACTTAGAGCGGCGCGGAGGGCCACGGAGGATGTTGTTATGTTTCTCGTGATTTCGTCATTAGGACGCCACTCAAGCACTCAATTCATTAGCTCGCGTCGCGACTCGGTTTGACTGCACGCATCGCGGCCGACCAACGCGGAACCCCGGCACGGTGCAAGAGGGAAAGAAGCCGAAGCGAGGTCAGAGCGGAGAGCGAGCGAGCGCTGGCGAAAAGGCAGACAGAGAAGCGTCGCTCTGCCTAGCACGTCCTGGCACTGTCAACTTCGCTGGCCTCTATCTGTTTCCTGGCGCCATCGCACCCCCTGCAAATGGAATTAATTTCGATCGTCGATCGTCGCTCCGCTCCAGCCACTCATTCACCAGCACGTGATCGCTTCGTCTCCGCTCCGGTCGCGGGTCAAGCAATCTCGTTGAACCCGCGTATCGTCTCGACGTTTCTCTCGATCGGCGCGCTCGACTTCGTTGACAGATGTTGGCCGCGAGCGAGCGAAAACCGGCGTTCCCACGATTAATTCCTGACGTTCGAAGAATAGCTTAAAGGGGGACACGTGGGGAGACAGGTCGGATGGAAAAATTACGATTATCGCGAGTTAATTACACGCGTGGGACTAGGATTAACCATCCTTCGCTGTCATTTTTCCTTCGATCCTTATAAAGGCTCTCACATCCTCTGTTCTTCGGAAGAACCGAGGTTCTGAGATACCAAGAGAGATTAACGATTATAATAAAAATAATATTGTAGAGACTATGATGGTGGTAAATAATAGTATTCTATTTACTAGAAATAAAATAATAATACACTATTCGGTGACGATAAAGGCTACGAATATAGATATATATAAACTATTACAACTACAACTTAACAACACAATTGCAACTCGACTGTTACAACTAAAATACAACTAAATAACTAATGACTCCTCTCTACGCAACTCTGTTCTGATCACTCCTCAGACTCCTAAGACTGTCCTCCAAAAAACTGTCCGCTAACCATTTTTGCCTTCTTTATATATTCCCCCAAAACCACCCCTATCATAACCACCCCCAAATATGGTCATGCTAAGGGCCCGACGCATCGCCGGGGTTTTTCCGACCGACCTGGTTCTGGAACCCTCGGCGATCTTCCAAATAAAGTCACCTATACACGAGGTGGAAATTCTGCGATACTACAATATCGATAAAAAGTATTCCTCCAATTAGACCGATTCCAGATGACAGAAATCCTTAAATCAAGACGGGACTCTGTCCCACCGGAGTAACTTCGCTTTCTCCTCGGTGTGTTTGCCCATAACCCCGTCGGTTTGCCGGGATTGCGTTGGTTTGGGGCGTGGGGCAAGGGAAAAACGAGCTGGCGTGTACCAATGGAGATAGAGCTGCTGCTCGCGGCCGAAGGAGCAGTCGCGTGTCTTCGTCCGCTCGTGATCCGCGAGTAACGGTTGTCTCCTTCTTTTCCCGCGTGTCGCTAGATTTATGCCGACACCGGGCCCCGTTGCCTCTCCTCTGATAAATATGCCGTGCTTTTATTGCAAGGAAGGAGTGAGGACCCTCGGTGAAACGGGAAGCGACAAGGAGGAAGAGCCGGAGAGGGCTTGCGGCGAGGGGGCCGTGCGGGAGAGAGGAAGTAGCGACAAGTGTGTACGCATTAACGGTGCGTGACTCTGGCGACACGCGATAAATGCAAATTCAGGGGAACCAGCCGTGAAAATGGTACCACGTGGCGGCGGCTGATACAGCGATGGCGGCGCGGAGCGGAAAGGGAAGGGCCGCCGGCGATGGACACGGTCCTCGAAACGCGGCAGCGTCCGCAGGGGAAACAATTGATCTTCGCCGTGTATTAAAACGCGACGGCCGCGTGTTGTGCCCCAATTCTTGCCCCGCTCGGCCTCGTTAAATAATACGGATGTTTCGTGACGTGCGCCACGCACGCAACTGCGCGCCACTGCACCGTTCATCGACCGAAAGTGGAATGACGTAGTGCTTGTCAGACGCTTGTCCTACGGACCGCTCTTTGCCGAGGCAAATTTCCCTCTTTCCAACCTATCTTCCCTTTCGCCTGTCTTGCACTTGGACTCGTCTCGTGTCTATATCCTGTTATTACAGGGGGTGGTTTGGTCTCTAGTCGACTCGCAGATAGAGCCTAACGTCGCTAAACAGGGTATAGGTCCTGCGTGTTGCGTATAGCTGAGAAGATGAACTTGGTGGGTGATTTGGAAGATTTTCCTTCTCAGAAGTCTTTATTTTACTACCCTTTCTTGGGTCGAGAAAATTTGGCGTCCTTTGACCAACCCCTTGTCAAAGATTACTCTAAAAATTGTCAAACTTTTTGACAATTTGAAATTGCTGTCTTTGGGATCACAAAAATTGAACGATCGTGTGGATTCGACTGAAAAATAGCTGTGTGATGAAGACAATGAGGAAAGATGAAAGATCGGAGACCATAAAAATTGAACGACCGCGTGGATTCGACTGAAAAATAGCTGTGTGATGAAGACAATGAGGAAAGATGAAAGATCGGAGACCAGTTGGCACTCCGTGCTCGCGTATGAGTCGCCTGCACACGCGACAAATGTCATGCGCGCTGATTACGATGCCTCGAAATGTCAACTCGGCACGTTGGCGAATATGCCGATCGATGGGCGCGATCGAGAGAGCATCCGCTCGAATTCCCAGGATTTCGCGCTCCGGCCAAACGATTCTTGCCAATGGGGTCGGCACTATGCACCCGTCTGACCAAAGTCACTCTCCATCTCCAGTTATATGGGATATGGAACTGGAATTCCAGTTTTTCCCCAGGGAACACATTTACATTTAGCTATCGTTTCTTGCCTGGACTCTTCTATTCGTTGACCAGGAGAACCCTGTTTTTCTGAAACTCCTGGTAGGAGGATGTGACATTCGCTCATCTCGTCAAAATTATATTCGATATTTGGCATATATTGACAGGAGTCATTTGGTTAAATTATTCTCCTTCTTCCTAGCACTGACGAACCGAAGAAATCCGATTAAATTACAAAGTATGACAGAATTTAGGCTGTCAGTGTTAGAATGGAACCTCGATCTCTTGTCATATAAGTCTACAATCATAAATTCTAGGATTCTAATACGCGTTCTATCATTGTCAATATATTTTCTTTGCAGTTTTCCTTCACGCCGATTTTATATCGATTAAGGGGTGTAAAATCGTTGCAGAGATCGTAGAACACTGACGAACCAAAGAAATCCCATTAAATAACAAAACATGACAGAATATAGGCTGTCAATGCCAGAATAGGACCTTGGTCACTCATCACATAAGTCCATAGTCATAAATTTTGGGATTCTAATGTATCTTCTATCATTGTCAATATATTTTCTTTGCAGTTTTCCTTCACGCCGATTTTATATCGATTAAGGGGTGTAAAATCGTTGCAGAGATCGTAGAACACTGACGAACCAAAGAAATCCCATTAAATAACAAAACATGACAGAATATAGGCTGTCAGTGCCAGAATAGGACCTTGGTCACTCATCACATAAGTCCACAGCCATAAATTTTGGGATTCTAATGTATCTTCTATCATTGTCAATATATTTTCTTTGCATTTTCCCTCCACGCCGATTTTATATCGATAAAGGGGTGTAAAATCGTTGCAGAAATCGTAGGACACTAACGAACCGAAGAAATCCGATTAAATTACAAGATATGACAGAATATAGGCTGTCAGTGTTAGAATGGAACCTCGATCGCTCGTCATATAAGTGTACAATCATAAATTCTAGGATTCTAATACGCGTTCTGTCATTGTCAATATATTTTCTTTGCATTTTCCCTCCATGCCGATTTTATATCGATAAAGGGGTGTAAAATCGCTGCAGAGATCGTAGAACACTGACGAACCAAAGAAATCCCATTAAATAACTAAACATGACAGAATATAGGCTGTCAATGCCAAAATAGGACCTTGGTCACTCATCACATAAGTCCACAGTCATAAATTTTGGGATTCTAATGTATCTTCTATCATTGTCAATATATTTTCTTTGCAGTTTTCCTTCACGCCGATTTTATATCGATTAAGAGGTGTAAAATCGATGCAGAGATCGTAGAACACTGACGAACCAAAGAAATCCAATTAAATAACAAAACATGGCAGAATATAGGCTGTCAGTGCCAGAATAGGACCTTGGTCACTCATCACATAAGTCCACAGCCATAAATTTTGGGATTCTAATGTGCCTTTTATCATTGTCAATAATTTTCTTTGCGTTTTCCCTTCACGCTAATCGCGGTGACCGATTTTATATCGATAAATCGTTGCGGAGATCATAAAACACGGAATGCTCGATGACAGACCTACAGAAATCTTGCGTGATCCGTGCGCAACCTTGACTAACCTTTAATAAGTCTTGACATGCCCTCGAAATTAGCGGGAACGATCTTCGAGTCGAGAAGTTAAATTCCGCCAGAGTTATGTTCTTTGGCAGCGAACGGCTCGAGGCCGCGAAAACTTTCGAGATACTCCAGCACGAAAGGAATCTCCTCGGCAGTTCAAACACTCCACGTTCGACGAAACAAAATGCAGCGAGCGCCAGACCTCGCGGTAAAAAGTTCCCTATCGAGACAGAAGGAGCCACGCTTAATCGTGGCCGGCAAATAAGCGAATGCTATTTCCGCTGATTTACAATTGTAAGTTACGATTCGGGGTACGAACGAATCCCGTGGAAACTTGGGCGAATCTCGTTACCGGTCGTCTGCCCGCAGCCGACGTTTCATTTAACCCCCTCCGGTCGGCAAACTAACCCCGAATCGAGTTTCCCTCGGGCTCTCGCTTCTCGATTAGCATTTTTCGGCTTCCGAGTGCCACGAAAATCTCGCCAGCTTCCCAGTTGCGGCTAACGGGTTCGTGAGTCGAATTCCTTCGGTCCTGTATCTCCGCGTGGCAAAGGACGAGCAACGCTGCTCTGTCCTCCTCGCGATTCGTCACGGGACTCTTCGATGGGGGTCGAAGACGTCGAAACGTCGATCTTTCCTAAAGCTCCTCGGTTATTTTCGTCGCGTATTTCCTCGAATGTATTCGAATTGAATCTGGACGCGAAGGGCTGCGTTTGATGTATAAAAAATGAGGAAGGAAATTAGATGCCGGGGAAAGTTAAAGGGCTCTCGGATCCTTGGCATATTCCAGGGTTAATCAACGCTGGTCCGGACGAAACAACGATCGAACTGCGACCCCAAGCATGCCAGCAACTCGTCCCTGTGCCTGGGACCATGTTGCAATCTACCGACTACCGAGTGTCTTCGAAAACAAGCCACTACAGCTCCATCATGGGAAAACTGCGCTCGACGACAATCGTTAAGTGGTCTGTTTACCATCGCATCGGGTTAATCATCCTCGGAGAGACGCACGTCAGGCTGGCCCGCGTCCAAGCAGCGAAACAAGAGGCGCACCTTGCGACACGGCAAACAAGTTTGCCCTGTGTGCATCGTCGAACGTGTACAGACTGCCGGCGACCTAGGCGTTGTCAACCGAGATAAGGGCTAGCTGGCCAAGCGACGAAACCGCGCAATCACGGCCCAACGATCGAGTACTTGCCGCGTTCGCCTGCTCCGAGCTGCGACCGCGTCGACCACGACGTCCGCCGCGTCCTCGTACGTGAAAGAAATTCGATTCAATGGAAATTGAAGTAGGCAGAGCGTTGAAATTCTCCGTGTGTAATGGCGGAGTGCAACGGGGGAGCGAGCCGGGCCAGGGGCCGAGCGACGCGCGGGGTACAATGGAGAGTGACATGAATGGAATAAACTCGTCCACGGAGAGGGGGCACGATGATGACCCACTGGATAAGAAACTAGGTGGAATAATAACATTGTTAGCTGGCTACACTTAGCAGAAATCCCCGAGAGGGAATCTTTGGCTGACCGAGTAACAACGCTGGAGAAACGATATGGAGGATATCGGCCATTTTTATTCCTCGTCGAATATTCAACGACCTATAATGATTTCTATGGTATCTCCGTGTAAGGACCAACGTTCACATCCTCGCCAATAGACGGATTCGAGGACTTGCGAGAAAATCCTCGACCTCCCATAAATACAAATTCCTATGCAACCTAAGATTTGGAAAAAAGGCTCGAGTATGAAATAGGACAGAACGAATGGTTAAAAGTAAGGGTGCAAGGGCGTGGAAGGTCAGTTTTGAAAGTCAATTTATGAAAGTCAGTTGTAAGAGTCATTTTTAAGGAAGATCAAAAAAGTGTGCACACAGTAAAGCTCTCTTGTTTCATAGCCAGTCGCTGTCATTCTATTTATAAGCTTATTTTATTTTATTAAAAAACCAACAATACTGTCTTAACTCTTTGGTGCACGCTGGGATTAAAAGTGTCCCACCTTTTCGATGATGGTGGAACATTTTTATATATATTTTATATATATTTCGTCTTACTTAGATGAAGCAATTGGTAATACCTTCGACAAATGTTAAAAATGTATTCGCTCGTGATGGCAACATCTAACATGCCAGTACAGGTTCATCAATTATTGCAAGTGGAAAATTTATTGCAACAATCCTTTTTCCTGGTTTTATGTTTTTGCATTATGTAATTCCTTTGTTAGTAAAAGTATACCAATTTTGTTTCATTTAAAACGCAATGAAATTTCTATGCAACGTGGGTCTATTTTATTATCCGAAATTCTGTACCGCAAAGAGTAAACCTTTGTACCCGACGATCTTCTCATTACGGTAAAATAGTAATTCGAAGACTTTCCGCCATAAAGTCGACGATATTTTTAAAACGATAAATAAAAAATCGTATACAAATTAAGACGTAAAATTATTTTATTTCGATATTCCATTGGGTAATTTTAAATTTGATATATTAATTAACATCGATCTCTAGAGTCTGATTAAATGGCGACTGGGGGTCGCCTCTCGAGTGCAAAGGGTTAAGTCAATCCACCGAGAAACGATCCTACACGTATATTATTGTATCTAATTTCTGGTGCATTAAATTAAGTACGTTAAAACGGACGACCTGCTAGAAAGCCTTACTGACGAGTCCACTAGCTCAGGCCCAGGACCAAACGCATCCCTTCCGTGTGTCCTTCTACTTGCTACCACCCTATCCTAGCACAACGACAAAGAGGATACGAACCCTGCACTGTAGGAACACACAGAAATCATCGTGTTGAGGAGACCCCGCGTTAGTTTTGTCTTATCATCGGGAACGTATTCGTGAGCTCCTTGGGTGCATCCGGGCAAACAGCGAGGCTACTTAGGAGCAGGATCGCGCGGATTGAGCCACGCAGGCTGGATTTTCGGATTATTATCTCTTAGCTGGCATTGTTCGGCCCGGGCCAGTTTGCTTTCCAAGTGGTCGTGTTTGCGAGACCGGAACGTGACCAGAAACCCTGCGAGTTTCGATACCGCTTCATTTTTCCAACCGCTGTGCGCCGGCCACTGGCATGAAGCGGCAATCTTTGCGAGGGCTACTCCATTCCGGCGAAATGATACGCGGCCGACGAATCGATACGGATTCGTAAGTACGTATTGAATTTGATCGTCATTCCCTTTGCCGTCGAACCGACCGATCTCTCTGTTTCCCTGCCCTCTGTTTGCTCTCCGCCTTCATCCGGGTGTTCCCAGCGTGCCACGTCGATCAATCGAACCGCGAACGATCGTTCCACGTGACGGGGCTGGCCCGACGGGTATCGTTGTATCGTATCTTGACCTCTGTTAATGATATTGCTTTTCCCGCTTCATCGCGATCACTCCATAGCTTTTTCTCGCGTTTCACGAGTGTTTCCGGAGTGCTCGAAATGGCGACTGTTCGTTTGGGTTTCCGCGGTTCGCTTTGAAGATGGCGACAGAAACGAGCGTTCAATTTCGACTGATCGCGAGGCTCTGCGTTTGCTATTTTTCACAAAGACGTAATTAGTTTCACCTGTGTAATTAACCTATCGCTTCCTTGTCTTCTTCAATTACCACTGGCTGCGGTCGCAGCTTTATAAATCAATCTTTCCACTCGTTTTTCTCTCTCTCTTCTGCTTTCTCGCTGTCTGTTCAAGCAGCGTTCGCGCGAGGAACGAACGAATCGCGCGATGCAGGTCGCGGATGTTCGCAGAGGTCGACGCAATTAATGCGTCCACGGAGCCAGTGAAGATTCATGATCTTAATATAGAGGCGGCCGATATTTACGATCGAAATGGCGATTCCTCTGGCAACGAATTTATCACGCTGGCCGTTCCGCGTAAACATCGAATTTCCGTAATCGACCGGCCATCCAGGTCGCCGCGGATCCTTCGGACCTACCGGGATACGGAGCGCGGCGATAAAATTGATAGAAGCACGGAATTGCTTTCAGTTTGATTGCGCGAACGGCGAAACGACTAATTACCCATACCGCGTCGCGTTACTCTGGCTGCTCGAGAATCCCCGCTGGAAAAAGCCTCCTTCCTCTCGTCTACGATTTATTTACTCCTCGACTGCCGAATCGATTCTATCTCTGCGTGCCAATGACTCATTTCGTCAATATTTCCTCCACGCTGCTCGAGCCGCTTCGAGAAACGTTCCGGCTTATCGCTAATAAGCGGTTAAGCTAGGAATCAGGCTATGTTTTGCTCGGCGTTTAAAGAGGTTAGCGGGTCAACGATGCGCGTGCAGCGTGTGTGCATACGAGAACAACATCTCGCGACTGTTATTCGTAGAAGAAATTCTGTTTTGCATCCGCGAGGCGACACGCTTCTTCTCGGAACCTGACGAGCCGAGCGCGACGAGGAATCGCTCGTAAACAGCCTCCAACGCGTAAACATTACGAGCAACGGCTTAATATAACCTAGTCTCTCGAAGCAAGGTCACAGAAATGGCGAAATCTCGCGGGATAAACAAAATCGTCGAAGTGACGCGTCGCGGAGTGTCCGTAACGCTGCGCGGACGTCGCGCCGCCTGCCGGCGAGCGCGCCACCTCGCGCCGCCATCTTGTTCGCGCCTTTACATAACCTGAAAGCCCGGCACGTTCGGTCTGGCCGATAATTGAAACACGCAACGACGGTGCAGTCGGCCGGCCGCGGAACTGGATTAATTATCCGGGCGAGAATCGGAAGTAAGAGGGACGCGTGGTCGTTAAGCGGAGCACGTTAAGGAAAAAGGAGAGGAATAAAAAATGGCTAACGTGCTCGATCTCGAGGAGGAGCACGAGACCGCGCAGGTATTAATTTAACCGAGCGTACGCGAAGCCGGTAATCGCGAATGCGTATACACGGGCTTCCGGTTTCCGGCGGCCAGGAGGCAGCCTGAAGAAGGCGTCGAAGAGCCACGGGTCGGAGAGAGACGGGGAGAGAGAGCGAGCGAGAGGGAGGACGTCTCGCGTTGCGAACGGAAGTTGAACCGCTTGGACAAGTTCGGGACCGTCCGTTAAACGCGATTCCTACGCGATTCCTACGCAGTACTTCCGGTTTCCGGCTCGTTAGTCAGTCCAGCACCGTGCACCTCCTTCGCTGCTCGTCATACTCGACATCTTTCCCGTTTTCGTCCCACCAGCTTCCTCCACGCGATCGAGGACGCCGGTCACTTCCCATCTTCCGATGATTCTTCCAACCGAGCGTTTTAGATGGAGATGGATAGGCGCGATGATCGAAGCAACTATGTCTAGTTAGCGTATACACCCGCCCTTTACGTTTTATCGCCATGCGTGTCTCTCCTTTCCCATCCTCTCCTTCCCTGGATCGCGATGTAAACGAGAATTAATTAGATAAGAGAGACGCGTGCGAAACGAGATTGTCCCTTATAAAAATTCGCCATAATCACGGTGTTCGTGCACGAAAACGTTTCCTCCCCAGGCGAAATGAAACTAACTGGCCGTTTTCTCTCTCTCTCTCTTTTTCTCTCTCTCTCTGCCTTGCTCGTTTTTTTTCGCAGGTAAGCCGAGGTACGATACTTCATGCCGTATTTATGTTGAGAGAGGTAACGAATTGCCGGCCACGGTAATACGCGCGGCTTATTTTGCGTCGTGCACCTAGACTTTTTGTTAGTCGAGCGTGTACACGCGGCTGCAAATATTACGAGCTCCTAAGGATAACGAGAAAAAATACGGCGAGAAGCACGGCCGGCCTAATATTTCCTGCTTTTTATCCCAGTACCAACAGACCGCCGTTGTTCCGTTTGATAATCGAAATCTACGTCCGGCTTGCGGGAAATATTTACGCCTATCGATCCGCGGGATTATCGTGGCAAATCACAGCGGAGAAGTAATGCAGCGTCATAAATCGGGCCGGGAAGGCAGGAAACGCGCTTAGGAACTGCCATGGGGGAAAATGGACCAATTTGTTACGCCTTCATTGTACTTTTCCCGGCGAAACGACGGAACAACGCTCGTCGGGACGCCCGATGAGATTTGTATGCACATCTTCTGTTTGGAATATTTAACGCGTCCCATTTGCTCTGTACGCTCAATTTGTCCACCCCATTAGACACGGGATGGTATCTATAAAGAACCGTATAGAAATAAATCAATTCGACCTCGACGCATTATGCCGCGTCCCATATGCCCTTCTAATCTTTCCTTCGCTGCTCGCCGTCCCGCCAATCTTCCAACGACGTCGTCCATCGAGACTGGACGTTGGAAACGAAGGAAAAAGATAAAATAGACATATAAACAAATAGACGAACAAAGGAACTTTTATCTAGGAGAGAAACGATACGGCGATCGCGTTTCGCTCGGCGTAGTTCGCGGCGGCGCCGCTCGAGGTAGAGGTCGCTGGTGACGCGCGCTGCGGTGTTTTCGAACGGAAACCATCTTTTCCCCCGACGCGTAGCCTAGCCGGCGGCCGTTACGCAGCGTCGACGAAAGTTTACGGCGAATAATCGGCGTATAAAGCACGGACGGAATTGCTCAATTTGCATGATGCAGTAGTTCGATGGAAGTCGACGACGGTAAGCAACGCGTATGCTTGCACGAGGCGCAGCGGAGGAAGCATTAAGCCGGGGACTCGTGAATTGCTTGCTCGCCGCTGACTGATTCCACGTCCAGCAAAGCTGCTCTGCAGGCTAATTTTTCACCTGCCTTCGTTCAACGCGTGTACCACACTCGACTATTCTTTAACGTGTACGTGTATACAGGAGGAGTCAAAATTGAAGGTACCAGTGGTGTCAGGGAAGCTATGGATCGACGTAAGACACTAACGAGACTTCGTTTTTCAGAGAAACATGATCGAAAGAGATTGCTATCGACGTTTACGTGTATTAACCCTTTGCACTCGATAATTTTTTGACTAGAGAAGTGTAGAAAGTCAAAGATTCTTTACTAAAAAATTGACGATACACTTTTCTAAGCAGTAAGTAAAGAATTGTAGAATTATTTGATTTCGATAACTCGGAGGAATCAGATTGACAATAGCTCAGAATATTTATGAGGTAAAGGAGTACAAAAGTAATAACAATTAACCCTTTGCACTCGAGAAGCTTCTCGTTATTTTTGTGGATCTTATAATTTGACGATTTTCTACTGTAAGACGATATTTTGTAAACGGTAAATTAAAAGTCGTATGCAAATTAAGACGTAGAATTACTTTACTTCCACATTCCAGGTATCATTTGATATATTAATAAAATATCGATCTTGCAAATTTCATGAAATGGTGACTGAAGATTACCTCTTCAATGCAAAGGGTTAATATTAGCGATATTAATTGAGACAAACGCCTATAATTTTTCTAATTAAATCGCGTTGAAATTCTCGAATTTTCATTTCTTCCAATAGAAAGATGGTGTTCGAAAATGTACAAAGCACCAATTGTGAGAAACCTCTAATAGTATTAGCAAAACGTCCATAATTCTTGAAATTAAATTAGGTAGAACTCTGAATTCGTTCAAGTGCTATAACCAACGATCAGTATCGTAACTACAAATAAAAATCCTGTCTCGCAGAATTTCTTATTATTTTCTTATTATTTTGCATCTTCGTTTTACTTTTGAGTCACGAGGTCTCCCTGACCCCGTTCGCACCGCCACTTTTAGCCCACCCTGTATACACGCATGTACGTACGGTACACTCATACATCTCGGTGAAATTCTTATCGATTCAACATCCCGATCCGTACGCGTGATGTGCATTAATCATGGCGGATGTCGCGTCGCACGGTCCCCTAAAACCAGGGTAATAATTAATAATGAATAATTTATAAATCGGTCAAAGGCATGAAAGGTCTGGCGTTTGGGCGGCTCGAGCGGTCGAAAAGCCACGGAAGATAAGGAACCCGTGGCATAATTAGGGTCACACGAAGCGTGTCTTCGACGTGATTACGCGATACGTAGGCTCGTTTCACCGACGACAAAGGAAAGAATGTGCGACGAGTGTCGGTGCGTGGATCGGTGGCGAGCTCGGATCTAGGGCCCCGTGGTATCGTTGCTGCTGCCACGCTCTTTTATCTTTGCATTACGGTGACTTGGCAGAGATAGCGAAATAGCGGCTGCGATTAATCAGTGTTCCTAAACGCAAACACGAGTGCACATGCGCAGCGAGTGCCAGCGTACTCGCTGCAGTGCAGGCGTACCTCGTTGTCTAATCGCGAGTTCGTTTCCCGAGAATCGTCTTATCCCGATGGTTCGTTTGCTGGTACGGGCGTGCGCGAGAGACGCGGGAATGAAGGTTTGCCGCGTGTGCGTGCGTGAAAAATGGCGGCTGGCCGAAAAGTCCGCGCCCTACGCGACCTCGTGCTCGAAAGAGACGTCCGCGGTGGAAACGAGGAACACGCGTGGCCGTTTCGCACCATGTAAACACGGCCGTCGACCTGGAACAGCCTTGGGCCGAAAGGAAGGAAGAGTCATTTGTTAGCGCTTAGGTAACGAGCAACGGTGATGGAGAGAGGGGGACAGCGTTACGAGTGGCGCGCCGGGCAGACAGAGACGCGAACAGCGTTGGCTATGCGAACGAGTTGCCTGCGATATTGCCTTCTCCAGCGGCGAGGACCCGAGATTTAGCTTAATCTCCTGTGCTGTGGCGTAACGAGCTCGCAACGCGTTTAATTGTTATTATTGTGTGCGGACAAATCTGGTGGCGGAGCGCTGGATCAAAGGCCGGCCAAGAAATGCGACGCTCTGCCTGAAAATTGCCATTTAAGTTCCCTTTTTCCCCCCTTTTCTTTTTGCCTTTTTCTCATTTTTCTGCACCGCGTCGCTTCTTCGCGTTTACAGCGCAGTTCCCGTTTAATCCCACCGGTGGCCACGTGCAAATCTTGTTAGGGCTAATCATCCTCGTTTATGCGACTAATGTCGCGAATTTGTTTCTATACCGCCTTGGGCCCCCGATTAACGCGGTCGCGCCCTACCACGGATGAACGTTTGTCGACGTAAAACCTTGCACCGAGCAATTATGGCTGTGAAATTTCTGACCTGCGAGGACGAATGACGGAACATGATTGGTTCGCATGCCGCAGTTGGTATATTCCTATGTCGCGAAGTTAATCGAGATTTGGAACATACGTTTCGAATTTGAGATATTTGAGGAAAGGTGAGAGCTTCGATGTCAATTTCGAATGATTTTTATATTTTTTTGGGGAGGGGGGGGGGGGTTTTT
>NW_016909734.1:501175-519385 GCF_001483705.2 Eufriesea mexicana
TTGACAAATTTCTTTTAACATTGAACCTAACCTGGTTGATCGTATGACCGCTTTTAATCCTTTGCCCTCGACGATTTTTTGGCTAAAGAAGGGTACGAGTTGACAAATTTTCTGCTATAAGGCTGATGATATTTTTTGAGCAGTAAATAAGAAATCGTGTAATAACTAACACGTAGAATTATTTCATTTCGATACCTCGCACACTGTTATATTATTTTTAATTTGATATATTAATTAATATCGAGCTTCGAAATTTTATCAAATGGCGACTGAAAGGCGCCTCTCGAGTGCAAAGGGTAAGAAGAAATAGTATAATTAGAAATCGAGCTTGATTTTGATAACGATATTGGAAATTCATGTCAAGACATTTATTTTCATATAAAGGAATCAAATTTGTAGAAAAGAAAGCGTAATGTATAATTACAATTTGATCTCAAAAATTAAAGCAAAAGATTGAACAAAAGCAAAGGGTGAAACTTCTAATTCGGAGATTTTTCTTGTAACGTATGCGCAATTAATTTCTTTAATATTGAACTCACTGTGAAGTTACTGAACTTATGGTTGGCCTAAGAATCGTTTCTAATTCTTTTATTATAAATGGTGCTCTCATTCCACTTGTCAATTTGTCGATAATTGACTAGAAAAATTAATTCTCTTTTGCAGTACGTCAAATAAGATTATATTACTTAAACTTTTATTTCGCTTTATTTCACTTCGACTTAAATTCAAATTCGTCGTTAATTTACTTTGCTATTATCCAACTTTACCGTAATTTATTACCCGTTCCTATCACCGCCACTTTCCAAATACGCAACCCTGTACACCTATCTCCGGTTCTTTATTCCCCGTTTCCGTTTCAAATCCAAATAAAAAAGATTCATTTCTTTCGTCACTATCCGAAACTTATTTATCTACCACAACTCGCGCCAAATTGCCCATTATCTGCACTCGATTGACAGGTATATATCAGTTATTTATAGATCGGTCATTTGACCGGTTCGATGGAATCCGTCACGTAGGAATAAATCATCGGCAGGTTTATCCTGAAATATTCTAAATATCAAACAGAAATTAACGGTACTATCTACTACAAGTCACATTTCGAATTTACTAAACAATATTTTTCTTTCCCCTTTATCGCTCCGCGCTGTGCACTTCCGTCTACGATCTACCACACAAACAGTGCCAAGTGTCAACGGGAAATGGGATTTCGACATCGATAGAGCCATTCAGCACGATAATTTACGATCGTGTTCGTTCGACAAGGTCGAGACGGAGTGTCATCGAGGAGAAATCGGGAAAAATCGGCAGTCCCCAATCGGTGCAAAACAAACGTTGCATAATTGGCAGCAAACAGACGATTTCTCGCGAAAGTCCGAGTGGTTCGGCTCGCTATCAGCGCGGAGGGGAAAATCTCGCGCATAAACAGATCCAGCGATTCGCGGAAACGATTTTCCGGCTTCGTTCCGCGAAACGAGCGCTCGTATCTTCCCGATAATTGGCACGCGTTCCGCTCGCGTCGATGTTCTATTGCTCCACTCATGGCACGCGATTTATCACCCGGCACTTTGCTAGTACGCAGTTGGTCTCGTCTGTTTCGCAAATGTCAGACGCGTCGTGGCCTGTCGAAACAGGTGATGCTCAATACCCGCGACCGAGCGACAAAAATCGCGTTCTTCTCCCCACGACGCAAATATTCCACGTAAATCTGTTCCTCGTGACCTACCTCCGCGAGACAGGAGTCTGTGACGTGACGGAAACACTCGTCTCGGACACGGTATCTTCTCGAGGAACGAAAACGACACTGAGGAAATGTGGAACGCGACACGAGGACGTCACGAGTTGCGTTGCTAGAGGTGGGCTCCTTTGGGGCGCAGAACGCGGAATATAGTATTTAATATAAAATTTCGCGAAACGACACGTAGCAGCACCTAAAACGGAACGAAGGAGCACATAACGATAAGCCGGAAATAATAGGAGACAGGAAATTTGGAACGCGACACGAGGACACGGTTGCTCCCAATCGACATCACGAGTTCCGTTGCGAGAGGTGGGCTCCTTGGGAATAGTAGAACGCGGAATATAGTATTTAATATAAAATTTCGCGAAACGACACGTAGGGACGGAACGAACGAGCACCTAACGATAAGCCGGAAATAATAGGAACGCACGTTTCCCCGAGGAAAGCTAGCACGTGGTCGCATAGCTGCGCTAATGTCTGCCTGATACCGTTGCGTCGTGCGCAGTTCGCGCGCTAACGGCTCGTTCTTATCGCCGGTTCGACGTACCTACTCGCAACGCGACACTCGTCACACGAGCGTAGCGATTAAGCTTATCTCGCGATTTCTCCCAATAGAATTAATAGACGCGAATTAATCCGTCGGCTGGAATTTTCGTCGGGGGAAAAATGAAAACCTCGTGAAACACGGCGAAGCAAGTATCATCGATGCGAAATATTAGGGAGCGTGGAATAGGTCAGGCGAGAGGCTGATAACACCGTGGACGTCGCGATAAGTCTGGTCGGCTCCGTGGAAACCGAAGTCTGTCTTTCACTGGCTTTCCCTCCGGCTGGTGAATAGACCGGAGCAGCGTGTAAGAACTGTGTCGCGATAAGCCGCGAACGATAGCGAGGGTATACGTTTCTTCCGTGGAAACGTTGCTCGACGTGTCGCTATACAGCCAGGTTGTATAAAATTTGTATGTTCCCTCGCAATTACGAATAGCGACGCGTTTCACTCCGCGAAGAGAAGGGCACGTGAAAACGGCGACTTATCCGATCCCACTAGCCGGAAACTGAATAAATGAACACACGGTATACGTGTTTACCTGTTTGTCTCTTATTCGCGAACGATCTGGGTTATCCAGCCACGATTCGCGGACTGAACTTAACCAAATTCCTCGTTTATTTACACCGTGTGTACACAGCTTAACGTACGCGAATATCGCATCGATGAACGAGAATACTCGTTGTTATTTACGGAACCGTGTTTGTCTCCCCTCCGTGTGTACACCCCCGTGGCTCTGGCTGTGTACCAATATTCCACTTGGCAATACGGGACCCAATAACGCCGGAAATAAGTAGGCGAAATAGGGGCGGATTAAACGGCAAGCCTCAAAAATTCCCATCGATTTCGCCCGCAGAGCGGAGAATTTACGTTCCGTTATTACGTTAAGCGGTTCTGGGAACAACCCCCTACCCCTAGCAGCGCTCTCCATTGTATCCGATGTCTCGAGGAAGGTCCGCCATGCAGATTACCTCGAAGACCCGATAAGTCGGCAGATAATACGTTTTCTATTGGCGGGAAAGAGGGAAGAAAGGAAGCGTCCCCGTTATTCCGACGAATTTCCATCCGGCTTGGCCAGGCGTCGGCCTGGACGCTCAGAGGTCTCTGTCTACGGCAGGGAGAAACGTGACCGGTCACCGATCGACCGAGATATCGCTGTCTCCAATCGGCATTTCTTCGGGATCCCTGCCTCTTATCGGCGTCCATCTTCGTCCGGCCACGGGCACACGGGGGGCTTTTCAAACGACCGACTGCATCGGAGGATTCGTCTCTCCATTCACGGCGAGACACGCGATACACTCGAGGGCCACCTCCACGCCCCGTGCATCGGGGAAATTGTGTGCGACCCGGCCTGGATTTTCTCCCAGCCGCTACATACAAAGTGACTTTTAGGATTGGCCCGTCGCTATCGATGCGACCCTCGCCCTCTACACGGCACACTGGACCGCTTTGAAGAATCGCATCAGCGGAACCGGTCCTTCGAGATTCGCCAACCACGGCCCAGAGTCGCGCGATAACGTGGCCAGAGGTTCACCCCTCCGATGGTGTTTGTTTAATTAAATATCGATGGGCATTCTGTGCTAGGACAGAGACCCCTTCGGTGGTGTCTAGTATCGTGATTTGCTGCGAATTTCGTTCCTCGATGATTTAGTTAATATTGTTACTCATAATGCTCTTCAACGCGAATTTTAATCTGAGAAAAGCAAGAAACATATAATTTTGCTGTAAAATGTGGAAAAATTGACAAAGTTCGAAAGGAAGATCGAAAATTTATAGTACATACGAAATATCTTAAACTTTGTGCGTAGCTCTTAGCTCGGTATCGTTTGCCAAAGATTTTTCTTTGGAAAACGAGACCAATTACCAGGTCTCACCACGTGGAGGTGGCTTCGCATCGAGACCCGACATGCGCCCTAGTGGCACAGCCTGCTGGCGCTATCCGTATCAAAGATGTCCTAATCTAACTTGGAGCGAATTAAATTAAAGTGACTCTACTGACACTTTATTAAATTTTGTGTCTTACAAAAGGGTTCGCGATTATTCAAAAGACCGACTAGCCTACGAGACGCACTCCCGTGTACAAGACAACTTCATGCTCAACACCCTCCCGATCGGGCCTTGCCACCCTGCCACCGCCGACCTCGCCATGGCTTACTCGATGACCTAAGACAGCCAACGAACCAGGGAAACACCCAGAGTCAATCCGAGGGTCCTATGCGAGGCCTAACAGTCGGAATCACGCGCATGCTCCATACCCCGGCTCTATGCAAACATAACCACATAGCCACCAAGTGCTAGAGGGGCAGGCAGGCACGCTCTTGCAATGATTCCGACTGCAGGGCCCATCCCCCGGTCGTGTGCACGGATTGGCACCCAGGACGACTAAGGTCGACGGACCCTCGTGTTGCACCAGATGCCTCCCCAGCCCGAGGGCCACCAGAGATCCCGATGCATGACGAGATTGACAGTGGCAGAAATGGTGTCGGAGACGAGCCGTGAGAATGACTTACGAGACGTGAAGTTGTCAAGTACACGAGAAGTACGTCGCGTAGGCTAGTCGGTACTTAAGAACAATCGCGATTATCGCGAGAACAATTATGTTCTATTTGGTAACGAGAGGGATAAAGGAATGTGTATATTCGCTCCAAGTTAGGTGGCTTACCTTTGAACGGATAGCGCGCACATGGTACTTAGTCTAGCGATCTATCTTATAACTGCTTACAACTACTTAGATCTAAACGCACGCATCCCACTTCGTCTAACAATGTCTTGAAAATCTAAAAAGAAGCAAATTAGTAACAAATTAGTAAAACGTAATAAATATGAAACACATATAAACCATAAATATCAATTAAATGGAATGAATAACCCAACGATGTGACATGAAGAACCCAACGATGAGATATAAACATCCCAACGATGAGACATGAACAACCCAACGACGAGACATTCGAATATTATACGAAATATTCGAATGAACCAATAAAAATAAATAGAGTCGAGAATATAAAATCTGGAACGACAAAAATAATTAAAACCTGAGAAGAAATTATTAAATTAATTAAGAAGGTGGAGTGTGAATGGAGTGGACAGTGGCTATCGACTAGCCACTGAGCTAGCCAATGATGAGACATAAATAAACCATCGACGAAACATTCGTATATTATACGAAATATTCGAATAAAAATATATTGGAACAAAAATAAAATCTGGAAAATGAAAAAACAATTAAAACCTGAAAAAAGAAAAAATAATTAAAACCTGAAAGAAAAAAATAATTAATATCTGAAGACAAAAGAAAAATTATTAGTAAATTGTTTAATGGGGTGGGATGAGGGTGGGGTGGCTAGCCCCAACCTCACTTCGGACCCCCACCCCTCGCGCACTACGAACTTTAGATGTTACACTTCCGAAGTCGAACCGACAAATGAATTATACTGCGTCGCGTCGCCCTTTATATAGCCTCCGATCGGCCGAGCCCCCCACCCTTTTCGAAAGTTTTCGAATTTCTTTAATTTTATTAATTATTGTTTCTCCGCTATAATGACCAATAATTTAATAATTTTTTCACTCCTATCATAAATTTACGTTACAAACAATTTGTTATTAACAATCAGTGTAATAATTAATAAACTTTTTGCAAACTATTGCTACATTTTAATACAAGTGCGTCATAATTTCAAATAATGGCCAATAATTTATTAATTTTTTCACTTTTATTATAAATTTACGTTGTGAACAATTTGTTATTAATAAAATAAATTGGATAATTTATACATTTTTTGTAAACTATTTCTATTTCTTTTTTATAAATGAAATATTGCACGATAAGTTAGAAGATTGACTCTCATCTTAAAAGTTAGTTAATAATTTATTTTTTAACAATTTTACATTAAAAAGTTATTCGTATTTATGTTGCGTATTTCTAATTGCGTGTCTTTGTATATTCCGATGTAAATTTTCTTCAAACTAAATTTTTTATTTATTTATGTTTGGTAACAACCCCTCTATTGTACGAAGAGGTGATAATAGACAGCGTGTTAGAGAATTTAAATAATACACATACACAAGTTAATACTGTGAAAAACAAATTTGTCATATAAAATCGGTCCCAAAGACACGAATAATTCATAGAAAATAGGTATACCGTATAAAAATCACGCATTACCGCTAAAACCGATCGATCGAAGCAAAGGTGGCTCGTTTCCTAGCGTTTCTAGTAAATTAGTTGGAAAAGACTTCGCAATGATTACAGTCTCGTCGCCAAAACTGTAAAGCGATCATCCAGCCCGATTACAATACAGAGCCATAAACGTGAAGCTCCAACTAGCCAGTCACCCCGTCTCGCTTGGACGATTCCGGGGGCCGAAGAATCCGGGTGGATCAGCGACGAGTTCTCGAAGAGCTCATCAAGCTCGGTGGAACGCGGCGAGAAGCTCGTCTCGTGGCCAGGATTCCCGATCCTTATCGCGAGCCTAAGCGTAGCCGCATCCTCTGCCCGGATCATCGTGGCATCGGTGTTCATCTGGCCCTAAGCCCGAAAGATCCCTCGATTCTCGTCGAAATAATGGCCCATTCGAGTCGATGCGGCCTGCTGACCCTCTTGCATCAACGTCCCGCGATTTCCGTCCGAATTGAATCGACCGATCTTCTCGCGTGATCGGCTCTCTTTTTCCTCTCTTCCTCCCCGTTTCCCAAGATTGTTCGCCAGTTGTCGTCCAATCTGTGCCAATTACAACGACCATACCGATAATCCTACCAACTCCACACCGGTATTTATCGAAGAGGAACGTATCGTACCCATTCGGTATCCAGAAGTATTCGCCATGATCTTCGGGTCAGAGACTGCGATTTCGATGGAACGCTGCTCGACAGGGCGCAGAGGAATCGTTAAACCGATTAGATCTTGACCAGATCGGGGCTGGTTGTTTGCTCGGTCCGGCTATTATTATAATAGAAAACAATGGTCGACCCGGTGCTGTTTACGGCAACGATAGTGCGACTATAGTCTGTGGAAATAGGTCGCGGATGTCGCAGCTTTTTACCCGATCTGTTCGTTAACGATCGCCATTTGCTCGATAATTACACCTCTCGCGCGTCCCCCTCGACTTGGCCCTATCCAGCCGCGATACCACCCGGCAGCTTCGAGCCTGGCTCCAAGCGACATTATTCCCGAGCATTATTCTCCTCGGCGAAATGATCTCTCGTGGCCGCGCGGGACCGGAAACAATGCGCAGAGGTCCCGGAGTGGCGGCCGGCCAGCCTCGGAGGCGTGAATGCACGATGGAAGATTGCGCTTGTCGGGGCCTTTCGCGAGCCCGCCACCGGACTGGACAAGCCAGATACGCGGCGTTTCACCGCCGGCTGGAACACGATCTGCCGGCGAGGCCGCTGTATCCAGCCGCCTCCTCCTCATCCTCTTCGTCCACCGCCTCCTCCGCCGCCTCCGCGTGGCTCTGGCTCCGTCGTAACGAGCTTTGATCTCGCGGTGGCCCTATCGGTTGCTCGACACCTTTGCGTACCGGCGCACCGGCTGCCCTCGGGCCCGGCCAGCGTGCAAACAGACCTGCACCGACAGCGGACCAGAAGCCTGTTTACACGATCGTTGTTTGGACACGAAAAACCTTGACAGCCGAGCAACAAGGCCAGCCTTGTCGCGGATCCGCGCGACAAAGCGTGTCTATCGCCCCGCTTGCGCTCCTTTCCGCCGGAAGCGGATAGAGAATGTCGCGTTCAGAACGGGTCCTCGTTAGGATCAACGTGAGATGGATTTGCTTTTTGGGAATTTTCGAAATTTTCTAACGAAGAAATTTTGATTTTGATTTAGGAAAATTAGCACGAGGTTGAAAGTTTGAAAGATTTGGAAGAAACTCGCGAGAGGTTGGGGGAATTCAGTGGGACGCGCCGGGAAGACGCGCGCAAAGGTTGGAAGGCGCGGAGAGGGATTCCTGAGATTCCCAAGGGCCTCGGATGCAGGCGCTCTCTGGAGCATAACGACGGTGCCGGGGCCGGAATCTCGGCGGAATCAGTTTTAAATTCGAACTCGCGTCGGTTAACCGTCTTCGGTGAACGGTTAAAGTCGGCGGAGAGCGGATCCACCGTGGGCCTGTTCACGGAACCAGCCCGCTCCCGCGCTGTCTCCCTCCCTCTCTCTCTTTCTCTTTCTTTCTCTCTCGGGGCCTGCGCGTCTCTGTCCGGCGACCGGCGGAATCCCTAATTGAAACATTGCCGAAACCCGGTGGGGTCCAGCGCGAAGCAGCCTGTTCCAGGAATCCTTGCCGGTGAAAAAAAGAAATTGCTGCCTTCGGACAGGCCCTCGCTCCCCCTCCATCCTTTCCCTTCCGCGCCGCGCGGCCCTGGATCGTCGCGCGCGTTTCTGTCGGGGAAAAGGGATTGGGTCGTTGGTGGGTCCGAGTCGAAGGGAGAAAAACGGCGAAAAAGAAGGGAAGAGAAAGAGAAGAAGGGGAATGCGGCCCAGGAATGCGTCGCACCACACACAGCGCTCTCCTCCGGCTTCTCATAAAGCTTCATTCACAACCGGTCGTTCCGGAGGAAGCACTCCGGAGTGCCTAGGGTGTCTCGCAGGGCCGTAATTAAGGCGGTATAGAAATTCGAAGGGCTGTCGTTTTTCACGACACGGGACTACCGAGCTGTAACTTATGGCGACCGGTTAGATGTCCCGGCTTTAATCGAATAATTGCGCGTGCATCTCTCGCGGGAAATTGGCTCGCGCCAGGCCACTGTTCCATCGACTTTTAATTTCCGTAACATGGAAATAAACTACCGGGCTGATTACGCTTCTTCTCTTCGACTTCGGTGAAACCGCGGAATCGATCGATGCCGGGCTAAATTGCATCGCTTTTTGTCTCTCCGCTGTAGGAATTACGATGGCGGTTCATCTTCCTCGAAGAGGAATTTTCTCTTCCCTCGTGATGCTATTTTCAAACGCGTTTCAGGAATCTAGCTTTTTATCAGATTCGTTATTTTCGAGGGTACACGGAGATCGGAGATTGCGAATTCTTTCCCGATTTTTGAGAATCGTGATTCGTTGTGGATCGCAGCTGTAATCGTTAGAGGCCCGGGCAACGGTTCGTCAGAACGTTTACTCGGTTCCCTGACCGACAAGCGAGGTGATGCTGGTGAGAAAAATGTGAATATAAACTACTTTAACGAACTAGAAAATATTTTTGGTAACCGTCTTCTTAGATTTGAATTCAAACTTCGTTTAAAACTACCGCCTTTTCCTATGTTTAAAAAAACATCGATTTTTACTCGATTTTTCGATTATCCATCTTCGTTCGTACTAAACAAATTATATTAATGGGAAATAAAACCTTTACAAACAATTTTCGTAGATTTTTATTAAATTCAGATCCAAATTTAATTAAAAATTACCGCCTTTTACAATGTTTAGATTGAAATCGGTTTCTGCTTTATCAATTAAATTCAATTGTTGTTGAAAATTTATAAAATATTTATTTCACCTGTGATAGGTTCAGAATAATATTAAAAATTGTTGGAATATATTGTACTAATCGTGCCATCGATTATATAATAAATCTATTTCTATATTGTCACGTGGTTCATGCGTGTTCACTTACACGCTGATTGCTTTGCTGTTGCGAGTGTACAAGTTTAAACATAATCAAACATGATTGTCTCTGAGATAAACCATATTTTCGCTCCCAAATCGTGCGCTCGGAGTTTTAACAAAAATTCTCGCGTTTAACTGCTTGAAAATCGGCCGATGCGCAGGACGGAGTGCGCGCGACGGTTGGCGGGAAAATACGATAGATCGTGTTGCACGCGCACGCGAGCACAGGATCTCGCGATCGCAAAGTCGCGACCGGCTGAACCGGTGTCGGTTTTCACGCTCTAATATCAGGGACGAACCGCCAAGGGGGTTAGGCCGAAGTGGGCGCCGAACAGCGACGCCTACGTCGTCTCGCGTGGCAGCATTCCACGATGTTTTTCCACCACCAAGGCGAATTCCACGCACACGCCGCGCCTATCTTCCCGACCAATTTCGCGGAAACTTGTTTACGATTCGCCTCGCATGATGAACTCTTATTTATATTCGGATCAAGTTCACCGGACTCCGGATCGACTCCTTCGTCTCGGCTAACCAGATTTCCGGTGTGATAGTAGTTTTCTCATCGCCCAAGGATACGTCGATCACTCGCGTAGTCCTTTTTCCAGTATAAAACGTGTTAACTAGATACCGATATGACGGTAGCCATTTCTTTTCACATTCTCGATGTGCTACGAATTTTTCATTATTATTTCTTAATTAAAATACAGGAATATCTAGATTATTCACGGTAATTAAGGGATGTTTACCGTGTTCCGTGCTCGACTAAAGTAATTATTTCGATTTTTACATATTTGCAAAAGAGGAACATAAATACATACATTTTATTGTTTCGTTTTATCTCACCTCCACTTCTAAAACCATAGAGTCGTTATTAACCCTTTGTACTCGAGAGCTGAGCTTCAGTCATCATTTCATAAAATTTGGAAGATCGATGTTAATTAATATATCAAATTTAACAGTGTGCAGCGTGATGTAACAATGTGCAAAGTATCGAAATCAAATAATTCTACAATTTTATTATTATACAATTCTTCATTTACTGGTCAAAAAAGTAGTGTCAGATTTTTTAGTAGAGAATCTTTGATTTTCTACTCTTCTCTAGCCAAAAAATCGTCGAGTGCAAAGGGTTAATCCTGAAAATCCTAAGATTATAGCTGTTCCATGACTTCCAAGGAGTGGGGGAATTTTATTTTTTAAAAAGTTACAACTGTCATGAAATTTTGTAATATTATTGTATATACATTATGGGTATATATAACGTATGTCTTCTGAATTGTATTACACCTGAAGATTCTTCCTACCAATTGAAACATTTGCATACAAGACGCGTTTAAATAGTATACCCTTCAAAGTACCATATATCCATATAATCTACGTTCTATGGTATATGTACATCCCTCGGGAAAATAATTAAAAAATATCGTCAACCGATGCTATAGTTGTTCGAATTTCGCCGTCTAGGGACTTTCCGTATCCCCTAGGGACTTTCCGTATCCCCTAGGGACTTTCCGTATCCCCTAGGGACTTTCCGTATCCCCTGCGCTTATCGTCCATCTTCGAGCGTCATCCCATCAGAGTCCTGCGGAAAAATGCGTCGGACACTCGCAATAGCTATCGTCGATTTAATTGTTCCTCGAAGCCGGTCCATTCGTGGATCGATAGTTCCGTCTTCCTACGCAGAGTCGGGACCTCGCGCGATCTGGAAAAAAGCGTCTGCCGCTTTCTCCGCAATTTCTCCGCGATCGCAGCCAGGCGTGCGCGTCGGTTAAACGGACAGAGTCGGACAGAGAGCTTTGGACAGACCGGCCGGATAAGAGAGACGCGAAAAAGCGACACGGGACGGCTTGAGAACCGCCGCGACGCGGTGGCGAAAAAAGTTCCTAGCATTGTTAGTACTTCCTTATTATGAGTGACCGGTAGTCGAGAGCCGCGGCGGCCGCTTTTGTGTATCACTTGAGGCGGCACGACGGCCTGTGAATGGCTCGATGACACCCTGGAAACCGTCACGCCACCCAGTCTAGAAGAAATCTCCCGGTCTCCTGATCCTCCGCTCTCAATTTAGCCCGCTTCCAGCACAAACCAATCGCCTAAACTGCTCTCGTTTAGCCCCTTGGCACTCCTCGTGCCATTCCTCGTGCTCAGTCAGGCCTCTGCCTTCTACGATCGCTCAGATTTTTCCATCCGAGTCACTGGACACTCGGCAGATTTAGCCTATCCTCGTCGATTTTTCGCCTAACCCCTTCATCGTTGCGTATCGGTGCTGTAGCACCTTACTATTCGCGTGACAAGAGAACACGTTCCATTATTACTACAAATATTTATAGCTGACAGTGTCTAACATGTGTGGTTCTAGCATATACACAGTCTAGGTACCGATTATTGTAGATTACCACAAAAAATTAAGCCCATAAACAATCTTTCCAATATATGGAACATCTAGTATAGAGACTATGAAGAGGAATTCGACTATGTCAAGCGACAGACTCAGGCAGGGTCTCCGACTGTTTATGTCTAAAGCACTCAAGACTATCGCTGGCGAGACGATCAGTTGAGGGGTGCCTAACCCTTCGAGCCGAAGAGCAGTCAGTCCCATAAAGATCTTTGAAAAGTCATCTATGCGGTAGTGGTTGTCATAGTATGTTTGGTATAAGTGTGAAGAATGTTTATGTGGAAGAATGTTTGTGTACGTGGAGTATGACAGAGAGTCGTGAAAAACAATTAGTGGGTGAATGACAGTCATCAGAAATAAATGTGTCTGAAAGAGTCCTGAATAGATTATATCGCAGTGAGAAGCGAATCTATTTTAAGTGATTTAATTATTATTTATGTTGTGTTGTTATACTGTTCAATAAATATTGTTATCAATTTATCCATTTACTCACAATCTAAACATTCATACACTCCTCCATCTTTCGGACATAGTATCATCGTATACGCAACGATATGTCGCTGTTCTAGATTAAATTATATTATTCTGAAACGAATAACGAGTATTTACCAGTGGCCGCCATGTCGGTGAACGCGTGGACGAAAATGGCGGCCGCGTGGGCACAGTGACGGAGGATCCACGCGTCCCTCTATCGCGAAAATTGCGTTCCAGGTGACTCGATCGACTAGACCTCGATTCTATCGTTCGATCTACGCACCGTTGGCTTCCGGATCGAATCCGATTACGGAATTTCTCCTATCCAGTGGAATACCAGGTTGCACGTGTGATTCGTCCACTGTGCGACAATTTGCTCGTCGATCCGACGTGTTCCCTTTGAAAAGTGAGCCTATCGGAAGACGGAGCGATTTAAACGAGAAGTAATTGCCGCCATACAGGCCCTTTACACGAGTACAACACGGAGGACAGGATACACGTGAAGGGTCAGGGTTGTTTGTTCGACTCTTCGCCCGCATGTTGCCGAAGTGGATCTATTAGATCGTGCGATAGGAGAGAAGCCACGGGTACCATTTTACTAACATTCACACGCCTCGCAGCCAAGTTCCCCGAAACGTGGCTGTCGGAAAAAAGCAGATGGCGACTTCTCACGGCTGAAACACGCTTCTCGCGTTTCTGCGTTGTAGAACAGAAACTCCGGCAGAAACTATCCCGTTACGTCCTATCCTTACGTCATTTTCTATCTCAGACATTCCCGGGCTCGCACTCCTGCCGAAATACGAAAATATGGCGCCGATTCGCCGCGGAAATACCGGTACGCTTATCTATACTCGAGTATAGAGTATAGATCAATTTTTCCAATTTTCATTTCGTTACGAAATTTTCCAAATTTTTTTCCTTTTTTTTACAAGGTATGGGTAGGGGAAAGTTGAATATTATAAATTAATGTACATTATGCTAGAATGAGGAACGACTGGAGACTAGTATCGCTATTCATCTCGATTTTCAGCAGTATTAGGTGAAGTAAAAATAATGGATTTCTTTTCATAAATACAAATACTGGAACATTCAGATGGTGGCCAACATTGTTAACTTACTTCGTCTTTCATTATAGTAGATATAGCAAAAAGAAATCCATTATTTTTGCATTCAATTTCATGCAAAAATAATGGATTTCTTTTTACTTCACCTAATATATTCTATAATAATATGAATTTTATATGGCTTTCCACTTTGTATATTTGAAACAAATTTGTATTTTGCATTGATATCTCTATTCCTACAAAGAGGAATAGTGCATAATAATCTGTTGATATTTTACCTGGTTTTGCTGGAATTTTAATTAAGGAAGACATGTTCTGATAGGTATACGTAGATAAAAATAATTATGCAGGGAAAAATGGGAAGAAAACAAACTTGGACGAAAACGAATACTTAAAATTAACATCAGGTTTATGGACTTTGTTTTACCTATTTTATACCTATTTTTACGAACCTATTTATTTTATTTTCTACTACAAAAATTTCTAAGTAGAAATTAAATTTGGGGCTTGAAAGTACAGGCTCTATCCTTTATATTAGTCCCACAAATGTTAATGTGGAATTTTTACACTTATAGTTGTTCAAATATTAATAATAGTAGTATAAATTCTCTGTATCTGCAATAATTGGAATTTATTTTTACCTTTACTCTATACCTCTTATGAATAAATATTTGTTAATAATCATGCGCCATCTTTGACCGAAATTATTGTCTTCAATGTAACATACCCAAAATTTGGAAAATAAGTTATAGATTAAATTGTAGGAGATAAACTATATAGAATAATACGTGTAAAAGCTGAAATGATTGATACATTAAACAAAATTAAACATAACCTATATTTATTCTCCTGCACAACAATGGCGGTTGATGAAATTTCGCGTACGACGCTGAGCCGGATAAAACGAAGAAAATAGCTTATTTTCTACACATAAGCGTATCGTGCTGCACCGAGCTTCCCGTTTTCCTACTTCGCGGAAACACCATGCAGCACGAGGTTACACGGAGCCTAGGGGATCGAACGTGGGTTTGCAGCGTGTCGCGAGGTCGACCAGTGCACACATGCGGGCCTCGATTGACCCAGAATCGAGTCGACTTTTCCCCGAGGGGCTCGACCTCGACTTTCCTCGAAAAGCGCGCCGCGTTTCCCACGCGCTCCGCTCGAACGCCCACGCGGAAGTCCTCCTCGAAGCGTCTCGGTCCGCTGGACGCTTCGCTCGACCGGTAGATACCCGGCGTCCCGAGTACCTACTAAGTACCCGAGTACCCGCGGAGGTACGAAAGAGAGAGGATAACGAGAGACAGAACAAACGCGCGAAAGTCTTTCGAATTCGTTAACGGTGGACCATGATACCGCTCCGCGGAGATGAGAATCGCTCGTGGGAAGATAGAGAATGCTTGCGATTGAACTTTGCACAGTTAAACGTCGAGTGCGAATTTTAATCCGTACAATGGGAATAGATAAATAGGTATACAGCAGCGTGAGTGTCTCCAAAGATTGTTGGTCCCAATGAAGGGAGGATCGAGCGAATTTTCATGTTAGATTAGGCGAAGAAGACGAATGATTTACTCAGAATGCACGTGGAATTTTTGGAATGCACTGCGAAGAGAACTGGAAACAGTCGTGTAAAAGACAGTGCAATTGTTAGACGCAGGATTTAATTTCACTTTAGCTCGTAATAAATATTTTTTGCACCAGACGATTTTTTGACTAGAGAATTTTAGGGAAATTTTTTAGGGAAATTTTTAACACGAAATCTATATACCATAATACTATAATCGGTCAAGTGATCCATGGCTGACAGGATGAAAGAGAAAAATCTCGAAGAAAATCGAAAAATTAATTATCCATACATTAGAAGACAAATTCTAAATGAAGTGACCAATGCAATAACACCGAATATGGAATTTTTATTAAAAAATTGAAAAATGGTCATTTAAGTCATCAAACTATGGGAGATTTAGCGTTACATAGAGAAAAGATGCAAATGACAATAAAATTTTCCTATACACACCAAAATATACCATCAAAATTGTTATGATTTTTTAAAAATAGTATATAATACTACGTATCCTCCATATATAATAACACATATATACTATAATACTATAATCGGTCAAATGATCCATGGATAACAGGATCAAAGAGAAAAAATCTCAAAGAAAATCGAAAAATTAATTATCCATACATTAGAAGACAAATTCTAAATGAAGTGACCAATGCAATAACATTGAATATGGAATTTTTATTAAAAAATTGAAAAATGATCAGTTAAATCATCAAACTATGGGAGATTTAGCGTTACACAGAGAGAAGATGCAAATGACGATAAAATTTTCCTATACACACCAAAATATACCATCAAAATTATTATGATTTTTGAAAAATAGTGTATAATACTACGTATCCTCCATATATAATAGCACATATCCTCGAAGGATTAACTCCGTGACTCTTGGTACAAATGACAATTAAATTTTCGTACACATACCAAAATATACCATCAAAATTATTATGATTTTTGAAAAATAGTGTATAATACTACGTATCCTCCATATATAATAGCACATATCCTCGAAGGATTAACTCCGTGACTCTTGGTACCCTGGCGAATCGTTCGTGAGGAAAGGCAGAAAAATATGAAATCCGATTCGATTCGTTCATCGAATAGAGTCTCTATTCCACCATGCGGCTCTCATTCGCAGCATATCAAACGAACCACTCTATTCTCCTGGATTTCTCTCGCCTATCCAGCATTCGCTCTAAAAGCACCGGGTCTAAAGTTAGCGCGGTTGCGTTCTTGACCGTCGCTTAGACTCACTGCATGACGGATTTCGAAAGGAAAAATCGAGATTCGAAGGATGGAGCAGCCGGCGAGAAGTGGCGAGAAGAGGCAAGAAGTGGATCGCCCACCGCGCGTGATCGACGTTCCTTATTCTCGGCGTGGACAAGGGGCCCGTGGCGTCGGTAGCGTCGAAATGTTAAGGGGACACGCGGTGTGTTAGTGCCCACGTCCGCCCAAACGCGCGTACTCGCGCGGCTCTGGCTCCATTCATGTTTTTAAAGGCCATTATAAAAGTGACAAGCCGGACGGAGTCATTCCTCGCGAGGAAGCGGAAGTCCGCCATTATGCAATGGAAACGTCAATTTCCGGTGGCATTGTCGCGACGATCCGTTTCTCTCTTTCTATACCTCCCACTCGTCCAGCGGCACGTAACTCGCGGCAAGGTTTTCGCGCGGATTCGCTGGGAAAAAATGGGGAAACGGGATAAAGGAGAAAGAGAAAGAGCTCCAGCGTCGTGGATTTGGAATCGAGTCCGTTCCTAGCCATGCAGGATGCTTCTCCCACACGTTCCATGGGATCGTTTCGAATGCGTTTCGTCGGGTTGTAAACACCGACGACCGCGTTTATTCCTACCCACAGACCAGCTACGCCTTACCGGTGCGCCTTTGGCCATTTTAGATCGGTTAATCAGCTCTGCCTACGTCCCAGCCTAACGTGCTTTTCACCGGCTGTCTCCAGGCTAATATCGTTTTCGAGTCATTTTCAGATAAATGGTAGGCGTTGTCTCCTGTCGTTGCTTCTCCCTTGTTTATTATACAAAGACGAGCTATTATTGGGAACTGCATCTCGCGTACCCGGTGATACAGATTATACCATGAGGTATGACGGAAAAATTATTTTAAAGAAAACCTCGGGTGTGTAACG
This sequence comes from Eufriesea mexicana, assembly GCF_001483705.2. Classification (NCBI taxonomy): domain Eukaryota; kingdom Metazoa; phylum Arthropoda; class Insecta; order Hymenoptera; family Apidae; genus Eufriesea; species Eufriesea mexicana. Next base: position 518,691 of record NW_016909734.1, read on the forward strand.
AGTATGGCATGATCGTAGATCCAGTTCAAGATCGTAGATCAAAATTGTGCAATTTTTTTGGAGTTACAAATTTCGAAGCAACTGGATTCTTAGGCAAATTCTAATATTTCTGTACTCCATCTGATAAGTATATTCAAACCCTATAAATTTGCTAAAAAAAAGAAAAAGAAAATGATTTAGGGATAATTAACATTTGCACTCGGCGATCTTTTCGTTACAGGAAAATAGTAATTCGAAGACATTCTGCCATAAAGTCGAGGATATTTTTGAAACGGTAAATAAGGAATCGGGTTTAAAGTAAGACTTAAAATTATTTTATTTCGACATTTCGTGTAATCTTGGGTTATTTTAGATTTCATATGTTAATTAACATGGATCTTCGGAATTTCATTAAACGATGACTTAGGCTCACCTCTCGAGTGCCTTGGACTCGAAGATTTCTTCGTTATGAAGATGCAATTTGAAGCTCTTAGATTTTTATAAGCTCACTGATACTCTTTATGCTAAAATTAAAAAGAGAAAATCATGAATTTGCGTTTGTGTTAAGAAACGAACGAATAGATTAATTTTATTTCGATGTTCTTAATATAATTATCATCATCCATTATTTAACACGTTCGTCGCCGTGTCACCCATATCTGGGTGACGGGTATGCTTCTATGGGGGCCCCGTCACCCAAATATGGGTGACGCTCT
>NW_016909734.1:521327-615103 GCF_001483705.2 Eufriesea mexicana
AACATAAAAATATGAAAAATATACACATTATACTATACTTTTTATTAATTTATATTTAGGATAAAATATTACATTACACTATGTCGCGTGGTATTCGTTAAAATAGTCTAAACACATTTGAGGTGATTTTGGACAATTGGAACAATGGGTCGTAGTGTTTTTACATTTTTCGTAATTGTCTGTCAATATGTTTATGAGTGGTAAAACTTTACCAAGTCTGCTACTCTGTTCTATCGTTTGGTTATTCGCAAAATGCAAGTTTGCTGATAGTAATTCAAAACGATTACAGGAAATGAAAAATTGTAAATAGGGTTCGTTGACCAACATCTAACGAGCGGTGTCTGTACTAGACCCATCCAAATCATCAGTCCGATAACGTTCTAGCGCTCAGACAGTAGGATTTGGGTCCCGTGAGAAACTCGACCGAATCGCGTTAAGTTTAAATTAAAACAAACGGTGACTGAGAGTCACCTCTCGAATGCAGAGGGTTAATAAACTTTTACAAGAAAAAGCCCCCTGTAATTCGATTTCCTATACCTCGTATCAAGAGTCTACTGCAGTTCGATTCTCCTGTCCAGCAACAAACTATCCCTGGACCGTAAACTCCCTCGAAACTTCGACGATCTTGTGTCCTACACCCGGATCACACCCCACCTTAATCGTATCGTACCCCGATATGTTCGTCCCGGAATACTCGAACGAAACGTATACCCGGAGCATCGAAAATTGGCTGGGTTAATTGCTGGATGGTCGAGCAATACCTCTCTCTCTCTCTCTCTCTCTTCCTCTCTCCACGCGAACGTGTGTACCTCACGAGCGCGATTTCTCCGCGATTTCTCTCCGCGCGGTCTCGCTTCTATCGCAAAAATCGATTGGGCCGGCGTCCCTTGGTTCGTTGCACCGGCACCTTACATTTGCCTATCTCGAAGTCGGCATCTTGTCCCCGGCGATGCATTGTGCACCGGCCCCGGGTGCATTCGTGGCCGGCGGACAGCCAAGCCGCCACAGGCCTACCGCCATATTCACCGACACCGCAACGAGAAACGATAATAATGGCGGTCGTGCCGCCCCCGTAGCCGGCATTCAACCGGCCGGTTTATCGTTCCCAAGCATCGGTCCACCTTTCGTCAGAGAGAGCTTCCCTCGAGACTACGTGCATGCCGATTCTGCGTGGGGTTGCGTCCTTTCCATCCTGCCTCCTCTCTTCCCACCTCTCGCCATGCTCTCCGCTTTCCTCGTCGATTTCTACCGGAAATTCGCGAAAATAGCTGTTAGTCGCGAGCTGTCATTATCAAATTGTCGCCAAATTATTTGAAAATTATCCCAATTTTTATTGGCATTTTTTTGGTTTCGATGGTTTCGAGTTTAACTAGTCACCGGAATTAAAAACGAAATGGAAAAGTATTTCGATTTGCGTTTTTATTTTAGGATTCTTTTTCCAGGTTTGTTAAGAAAATTTTAGGCGAATATTCAGCTAAGGATTTTTGGTTTGGTATAGATATGTATTTAGGTTTTGTATATAGTCAGTGCTCCTGCAATTTTGTTCGGGCAAAGTCACGACCACGAGTTTGGAAAATCCTTGCAGGGATTTCCAGTGGAATTTTCTACCCTGTATTTACAAGACAGCGAATCTTCGCTATTTCTGGGATGCAAAATTTTTCGGTTGTAATATTGTGGCTTCTATACGGTATATTTGCGATTTTCTTTTAGCAAAGATGAAGCAAGTGATATACTTTCCTCGATCATTCTTCCTGTGTAACTTCATGATCCTGTTTCCAATTTAACACTCGAAGGGTTGCGCCAATTATACTATGGTAACAGATTTAGTTCACTTATATTAAGATTGTTAATGTAATATATAATTGTTTTTAAATTAATCTAATCGTTAAAAAAAAGGCACGTGGTTTCCTTTACTTGTCAATTTGACAGGTGTTCTTAGAAGTAGGTATAAAAATGGCGTCCGTAAACCTAGTTACGTAGATTGCTTATGAAATTTTCTTCGTGCTGCTCATAATATTAGGTAAAGTAAAAAGAAATCCATTATTTTGCAAATATTGGAATAAATTAATACTGGGATAATTAAATACAAATACTGGAATATTCAGGTGATGGCCAACATTGTTAACCTACTTCGTCTTTCATTATATTAGGTGTAGTAAAAAGGTGTAAAAAGGTGTAGCAAAAAATGAAATTGAACGCAAAAATAATGGATTTCTTTTTACTTCACCTAATATATGGAAGAATCTAAATTTTTGGATCGGGGGATTTAATTTTTCTTCCTACGGAATTACCGAATTTAGAAGTGGGTCGGTGAAGTTTACGCAATTGTCTCGAAGATGATGCAGCCGGATAAAATATGTGCTCGATCCGGCTGTCAGGGATTACGAACAATCCGAATTCCCGGATTTATCGCGTGCCCTGGCCAGCAGTCGACCCACGTTGTACACCGAGGACGATTCGATCTCGCGAAAACTCGAGGATGGCCCCAGTAGCGGAACTCTCGAGCGTTCCGCTTTTGGTCCGACGATGATTCACGCGGGAATGGAACGTGCCGTTTTCGCCAGCCTTTTATAGAACCCGAAACTTCGCCACGTCCTCGCCGGCCACGCCTATTTCACCCAATCGAGCCTAAACACCATTATCTGATCCCATACGCGAATTTCGCGAAATTCCTGCAGCCTCGATCGGACTTTCTCACGCGCTGGAAGACTCGTCTGGCGTCCAGGGATCGTACCTCGACAGCTGCCGTCGATATCTCTCGGGCAAGCTTCTTTCTCCACCCTGCTTTTCCCTTTTCTCGCCCCCCTTATGCGACTTGTTTCGCTTTCTTCCTTCATTTTTCTTTCATACGCGCTTTTTCCCTGCTCCTCCGGCGATGACGAATCCTCGAGCGAGGGAATCGGCGCGCACACGCGCGAGGGTGGAGAATTGGACGCCACGGGGCGAGTACGCGTTTCGCTGTGTGGGATAGATCGTACGATAGCAGAAACGTCAGGGCGGACTGCATGAAAATTGGAAAGTTAGTGCGGGTTTGACCCCTTGGCTGCTCGCGCCATATGGGAATCGAACGATTGTATCGGCGCGATGCTTGTCGATAATTTACGCTCGAATCTCGCCACCCGCCCCCCGCTGTCTCCCCCCGCGGATCACGCGTGTCCTTTGCCTCTGTGGCACCGACTACCTCTATATCTCCATTCGGTGTTCCTCCTCAGTGGTCGGGAGGCAATTCGAAATAGGAAACCATTTTTAACCAACCCCTTTTGCAAATATAGAATATCTATACCCAATAATATTTTATTAAAAATCATAGCAATTTTTTGCCGAAATAATATCGTGGGTAGTCTGTAAATTCAAGTTTGTGCGAATTGGATTCCAAGCAGGAATATTTTGGATACGATTCTGTTACAAAAATCGAGTTTAAAGTTTCCTGGATGTAATCGAAAAATATTTCTTGTCGAATTTTGAAAATCCTCTTGGAAATAATTTTTTAACTCCTATGGCACCGACTGCTTCTATATCTGTATTTGCTGTCCTTCCTCAGTGCTCGGGAGGCAATTCGAAATCGGAAACCATTTTTAACCAACCCCTTTTGCAAATATAAAATATCTATACCCAATAATATTATATTAAAAATCATAGCAATTTTTTTCCGAAATAATTCCTCCGCTACAGTTATCGTGGGTAGCCAGTAAATTCAAGTTTGGGGGAATTGGATTCCAAGCAGGCATATTTTGGATTCGATTTTGTTGTGAAAATTGAGTTTAAAGTTTCCTGGATGTAATCGAAAAATATTCCTTGGAGAATTTTGAAAATCCTCTTGAAAATAATTTTTTAACTCCTATGGCACCGACTGCTTCTATATCTGTATTTGCTGTCCTTCCTCAGTGCTCGGGAGGCAATTCGAAATCGGAAACCATTTTTAACCAACCCCTTTTGCAAATATAGAATATCTATACCCAATAACATTTTATTAAAAATCATAGCAATTTTTTCCGAAATAATTTCTCCGCTATAGTTATCGTGGGTAGCCAGTAAATTCAAGTTTGAGGGAATTGGATTCCAAGCAGGCATATTTTGGATTCGATTCTGTTGTGAAAATCGAGTTTAAAGTTTCCTGGATGTAATCGAAAAATATTTCTTGGAGAATTTTGAAAATCCTCTTGGAAATAATTTTTTTACCGTCGGTTCGTCGTAAGTTAAAATTTCATGAAAGTGGGAGCGAAGTAAACGTTGGGGAAAAATTGGTTTATGGTTTCCTTTCAACACATTGGTATGAGGGAAAATTTTTGCGAATATTCTAAGAAACTGGGCACGGAATAAGCGTTAAAGAAGCTTACATCTAAGTAAATATTTTTCATACATAAAATATAAAATATCTTCGAGATCGACTCGCTATAAATAAAAATTCGAGGCAGGAATTAACTCTTTGGGGCACGGTGAGATTAAAAGTGTCCTAGCTTACGTAAAGCAGTTGGTAATATCTTCGACAAATGTTATAAATGTATTCGCTTGTGTTGGCAACATTCAACATGGAACTACTTGAGGTCCACCTTATGACAACAAATTCAATTAAATTGTTATTATTTTTTTATGTTTTTACAATATTTGATTCCTTTATTAGCAAAAATATAGCAATTTTGTTTCGTTTAAAATGCAATAAAATTTTTATGCAATATGGATCTATTTTATCCGAAATCCTGTGCTGCGAAGAGTTAAGGGGTGCATTCTACCTGTACATTTCTAGATCACGGAAATTCCATTGTTCCACACGCCCCCTTATCTTTACCTTGGTATCGATAAGACACGGAAATAGAAGTTACAGCGTAGCATTTCTGTTTCAGCGATGATCAATGCTGTCCCAGAATAAGTCTGGTCAAAGTCGATACGTTTAACTGCACAAGGTTTCGCGACTATTTCCGCGCTTCCTCCTGCACTCGCGTATTTACCCGATCCTCTGCAAAGCGACTTAAAACCGAGCTCGAAACGGATGCCCGACGTTACAAACAAATACGCAACTTCGCTCCTACACGTACAAGCGTATGAATATATGCATAGAAATACACGATGGCGACATAGAGGGTGGCCATTTTGAAAGGGAATCGGCAAAGGTTCCCACTTTCAATCGTTGTATTGTGTTTGGAAACAGGATTTATACACAGAGAGAGAGAGAGCCGTTTGAATGGCGGTAAAAGCGTATCGAAGAAAAGCTCACGGTTCGTTTCGTTGCAAAGCAAATTAATAGGCGCGTCGAATGACCGGCATTATTTTATCGTTACGCCGCGTTAACGAGGATTTCGAACGCGATTGTCCGGCCCGATCGAAATTAACCCGTTCCTCACCCCCTGCCGCGGCTCGCGCGATTTTATTAAATAATAAGCATTGTAGCGATTCGAGCGTTCGCGCGCGGCCGAACAGAAAGTTTCGTCGCCGCAAGAATTTTCGTTAATCGCATCGCCAGTGCCGCCATTGTTTTATAGGCACATTGTTCCCCGCGGTGGACACGAAATAAACCGAACAATGTGTGGCTCGAAATTGATTTACCCGTTTCGCTGCATTATTCGTAAAACGTGCAAATTTATATGAGTGCAAATTTTAGCCAGCGGCATTCGAGTGAGGTTTAAGCGTGTTTATTTCAAACAGAGGAGGCTATCGAAACAGTGAACCGTAATACGCGAACATAAGACCCGCGTGGAGAAAAACGAGGATCAATTTTGGAACATCGATTTTCGATCAAACACTGTCCAATGCCATTCTTTCTCCGCTCTGCATTCGCGAGGATCGAGGAAATTGGTCGTAATGTGACAGAATTTCTGAAACACGTCCATCTCGTTTGCCAAAGTATAGCTTATGACATATTTATAATCATGTAGTAGACAGTCGAATATTGATCCCTGTTTTTCCAACTTCAATTCAATTTCTTATTACTATTTAAGACACTCTGTTGAGCAAATTAAGGGTGATCGTGATACATAATTAATTTAAACAAATTTGTCAAATTTGACGCAACTTAATTCGAGTATCGATCCTTGTCGAGTGTCTATCGTCCATGTTTTTATTTTAATTTAATTTAAAACATAGATTTTCCATCAAACTCTGTCCAACGCCATGCCTTTCCCGATCTAAGTTTGCGAGGATCGAGGAAATTGGTCGTAATGCGTCAGAATTTCTGAAACACGTCCATCTTGTTTGCCAAAGTATAGCTTATGACATATTTATAATCACGTAGTAGACAGTCGAATATTGATCCCTGTTTTTCCAACCTCGGTTATCCTCCCATTTCTTACTATTCAAGACACCCTGTTGAGCAAATTAAGGGTGACAGTGATACATAATTAATTTAAACAAATTTGTCGAATTTGGTACAATTTAATTCGAGTATCGATCTTCGTTTATTCAATATCGATCGTCCATGTTTTTATTTTAATTTAAAATCCGCTCTTATCCATATTGCCAACAGCTGTAATGCGTAATTAAATTAAGAAAATTTGTCGATTTCGAAGGATCAATTCAATTACCGATCCCCATTTCAGCAATGCAAATCCTGCACGTTTTTATTTCAATTTAAAATCCAGTTTTATCCATATTACCAACAGCTGTAATGGGTAATTAAATTAAGAAAATTTATCGATTTCAAAGGATCAATTCAATTACCAATCCCTATTTCACCACTGCGGGTTCTTCATATTTTTATTCCAATTTAAAATCCACTCGAATGCATATTACCAACGATTGTAACGTGCAATTAAATCAGAAAAAGAACTCGCGAAATTCAACTTTACCGATTTTAATCGGATAAATGAAGGGGGGGGGGGCGCGTAAACGCGAGAGAAACGGTGGAAAAATCGAAGAGGTAAAGGCGATGGACCGTAAAGATCGGCAGGGAAGTCGGTGTCGGTGGCTGCGTTCCATCAGCGGATATTGCCCGACAGCCATAACTCCTATGCTCCTAAATATAGAAGAACTTTCGTTTTTATTAAGCGAATAAACCGGATCCACTCGCAGGAGGCATCGAGGACGTCTGCGGTCGCTCTTGCACGATCCATCTCGTTCCCGTGACGCGCATTTGTTTCGCGGTTTTACGACGTCCTATGGTTCCTAGACGTGCACGCCTAGCCACCGTACACGGCAACACGGTTTTATGGGGGCCCGTGACGCGACGCCTCGCTGCGTCGTGACATGATAAATGGACAGGTCGATTTCCCGAAGAAGCCACGCGCGTGCATACCGTGCACCTCGGGCCACGCCATTTTCCATTTTATTCCTCGATCCAGTGGCTTTGCTCGCAATCTACTGCCAGCTTTTTGCCCTCCTCGTGTTCCCGGGACCAAAGAGACCATCTCGTGCCCGCTTCTTGCGCCGTGGAAAATTATATCTCGTCTACGTTGTGCCATTTTCTGCCATGCTTCCCTCTCGCGCACGCGACCTCGTGCTCGTTCCGTTGGATTTGCGAACGGGAACGGGGAATTTCAATCGCAGTTTCGGGAACGAGTCGCACACCGGGATCGGTTCCATTTATCGCGGAACGCGCGAGACCGCGGGTGATAATGGACAGTTTAATGCGCGCGCTGGAACGTTCGTGGATGCAAATGGGTTAATTACCCCGTGGAGACTTCTGCGTTCACTTACGTGCGTGCACACCTGTACGGCCGTGTGAGTAATTGCCATTTCACGAGGCGACGACACGTGTACCGGTAATCGCGAAAGACACGAAATACTGCTAAACGGCTCGCTGACGACTCCATTAAAACGCTCGAGCTTCGCGCGCCATTGTTGAATTATTACGGGACCGGATGTTTTCAACCGCGTCAAACGCGGTAATGATTCCGAGCACAGCTGTGTAACGTGCTCTATACTTTCCTGCAGCTTTCGAGGAGACGTTTATGCGTGCAACCAGGTGCCATTTTATCCACCGTTACCGTTTGCGCATCCACCCCTCCGCACGTTTCGGAATTAAAAATCGGAGGAGGTGGCGATAATTTCGTGCCACTTTCACGCCTTCCTGAGTATTTCTCGGGGCGCACGATGACGTTTAGACACGCTGCTAACAGTTGATAATTCGTTTAAAACACGTTGGTTGATACCCATTGATGCTGAAAATATATATATTTATTGAGGAAGTGTGCACGATACCTTATGTGGAACGTTTTTGGAGAAGGACACTATGATAGTGCCAACACAACAGAATAAAAGAAAAAGGAAAAAGAATTCAGATGTGTGGCGACACCCCTGGGCCTAACCTAAGAAGGCAGTAGTCGTTGAATAACAATATTAAACAAGTGCCATTTACGAAAAATCAAACGAGTAGGCATCTTTCCCAGTTGATCCTTGTCCCCGAATTTCGTCCCTGACCTGACAAAAGCCGCAATACCCTAACCGCAATCGCGAGTAGGAAAACAGGGGCAGCGTGTCCTCGACGATCTGTAGAAAAAGATGTTTTTGTCAGTCGAACTCGAATTGTACCCAGTCAGACAATGTCCATTGCGGAATTCGTACGAATTCGATACGCCGAAATACGGCAAAAAGCATTTTTCAGCTGACATCACGTGTGTGTACGTACCTTATTTCTGTATTTTATAAATTTCAAATATATATTTGAGTCGTTTCTCAGTTTCTCCTTATCAATTTTATTAATGAAAATTATTAATTTTAATAATAGATTGGATTTTAAATTGAAAATATGAAATTATGCAAATTATTTTTCAAATTGTTCTAACTTATTTAAATCTTTGGGATTTTGTATATAATAGTTTCTTAATAAATGGTAATAAAGAATTAAAATTTGGCTGATTCTTTAAAAAAATGTTAATAAAATTTTCAATAAATGCGATACGTAGAGAAGAAAATAATAAAGAATTAATAATAATTAATTATTAATGAGTAATGAATTATTCAGATGGGAAACTTAATGGAATTCCAACTATATCATCACCATCTGCATTATTATTATCATTTGCATTATATTTCTTAATAAATGGTAATAAAGAATAAAAAATTGGTTGATTTTTTAAAAAAATGTCAATACAATTTTCAATAAATGTGATACGTATAGAACAAAATAATAAAAAATTAATAATCATTAGTTATTAATAAGTAATGAATTATTCAGATGGGAAACTTAATGGAATTCCAACTATATCATCACCATCTGCATTATTATCATCATTTGCATTATATTTCATTTTATTTTTCTTTAGTATTTAATCTGACATGATTCGATACCATGCGTATAATTAAAATACTAATAAAGCATATAATATATTAATATATTACATTATAATTGAACTAAAAAATATACTACAAACTAGGAATATGTATATATTAATTAAATTACAATATTACATAATATATAATATGCTTTTTTCTTATTAATAAATATAAGAGATACTTTACACCGATATTTTAGCAATTAGCTAATTCAAAGATGGGGCATCTTCCCGCGACAACAATGCATAGCGTGGTCAAGCGCAGCCATTTCCAGTCGATGCCGAATCGAACATTCCGATCGCATATGGTCGAATATTGTCGTGCGTGAAAATAAGACTTTCAATGTCTGTACCGAATATTTCGCGAAGTAGTGATAATAGTGATTGATGTTTCAATTGCGGCAATCGTCGAAATATATACACAAGACCACTCGTGCCCGGTATCAGCTATTATTTCATAATTTTGTAATTGTAGGTTACGTTTGCCACGTTGTCGAAATATTTACGGCTGCGTCACACTGCAAGTTGAAGAAATTGAGAGAACATTACCCACATCAGGATATTTAACTACTGATATTCGTGCTATGGTAATATACCACATGTGAAATGAAGTGAAGTTACGTAGTGTATATACACATCGATACGAAGTGTGAAATAGTGTGCGAAACAAAGGGACGAGTGGGAGAATCGTGTAAGCGTATGGCGTCGAGGCTTCCAACGGTTTTTCTGCGACATCAAGTGACGAGTGTAGAAAACAGATACACGTAGCGCTTAGTTATTTATAATCCATCGTAGCTTCTAGATTTCCATCGAGGATTAGGATGTTTAGCTACAATAATTTCGAGGAGACAGTTTCTTAATTCTTTTGCCAATTTCTATTCGTTTCTAACGGTTCGTTCACAATATCAAGCGGCGGGTGTGGAAAACAAATACACGTAGCGCCTAGTTATATATAGCCGATCGAAGCTTCTAGATTTCCATCGAGGATTAGGATGTTTAGCTACAACAGTTTCTGAATTATTTTGCCAATTTCTTTTCGTTTCCAGCGGTTCGTCTACGATATCAAGAGACGGGTGTGGTAAACAGATACATGTATCACTTCTATTAATTCCTGCAGAATGGAACATCCTATAATTAGTTGGTTCATTTTTTTTCGATTTCGACAGTTCAGTGCTGTAACACAGTAATAGATGTGAGGGTGCGTTCCGATGGGTGCAACCCGTTCAACTTTTCGTCCATATATTTTCGAAATTTCGTTTTTTATTTATTTATTCCTATAGAATGAAACGTCCTCTAATAAGTTGGTCGATTTTTTTTCGATTTCGACGGTTCAGTGCCGTAACATAGTGACAGATACCGAGCGCGTTCCGACGGTTACTGCGTATTTAACTTTCCTCGCTTATATTTATGACATTACGCTCGAGGATTCGGTTTCTTCTACTTAATCCTATAGAATAGAACGTTTTCTAATTAATTGGTGGACTTTTTTTCGATTTCGCCGGTCCAGTACCGTGATATAGTGACATATGTGGGAGTGCGCGCCGTCGGGTACTACGCATTTAACTTTTCTCGCTTATATTTATGACATTTCGCTTGCGGATTCGATTTCTCCTATTTATTCCTGTAGAATCGAACGTCCTCTAATTAGTTGGCCGGTTTTTTTTCGACTTCGACATTGCAGTGCCGTAACATACTGACAGATACCGAGGGTGTTCCGACGGTTACTGCGTATTTAACTTTCCTTGCTTATATTTATGACATTACGCTCGTGGATTCGGTTTCTTCTACCTAATCCTATAGAATAGAACGTTCTCTAATTAATTGGTGGATTTTTTTTCGATTTCGCCGGTCCAGTGCCGTGATATAGTGACAGATGTGGGAGTGCGCGCCGTCGGGTACTACGCATTTACATTTTCTCGCTTATATTTATGACATTTCGCTTGCGGATTCGGTTTCTCTTATTTATTCCTGTAGAATCGAACGTCCTCTAATTAGTTGGCCGGTTTTTTTTCGACTTCGACGTTGCAGTGTCGTATTACAGTGACAGATATGTGAGTGCGTGTCGACGGTTACTGCGTATTTAACTTTTCTGGCTTATATTTATGACATTTCGCTTGCGGACTCGGTTTCTTCTACATATTCCTATAGAATCGAATGTCCTCTAATTAGTTGGTCGATTTTTTTTCGGTTTCGCCGGTCCAGTGCCCTGATATAGTGACAGATGTGTGAGGGCGTTCCGACGGATGCCGCGCATTTAACTTTCCTCACTTATATTTATGACATTCGCTTGAGGATTCAGTTTCTTCTATTTATTCCAGTAGAATCGACCGTTCTATAATTGGTTGGTCGGTTTTTTTTCGCTTTCGACGTTGCAGTGTCGTATTACAGTGACAGATATGTGAGTGCGTGGCGACGATTACTGCGTATTTAACTTTTCTGGCTTATATTTATGACATTTCGCTTGCGGACTCGGTTTCTTCTACATATTCCTATAAAATCGAATGTCCTCTAATTAGTTGGTCTATTTTTTTTCGGTTTCGCCGGCCCAGTGCCCTGATATAGTGACAGATATGTGAGGGCGTTCTGACAGATGCTGCGCATTTAACTTTTCTCGTTTATATTTATGACATTTCGTTTGCAGACTCGGTTTCTTCTACATATTCTTATAGAATCGAATGTCCTCTAATTAATTGGTGGATTTTTTTTCGATTTCGCCGGTACAGTGCTGTAATATAGTGACAGATGTGCGACTGTGTGCCGACGGTTACTGCGCATTTAACTTTCCACGTTTATATTTATCACATTTCGCTTGCTGATTCGGTTTTTTCTATTTATTCCTATAGAATGAAACGTCCTCTAATTAGTTGATCAATTTTTTTGCGATTTCACCTGTTCAGTGCCGTGATTTAGTGACAGACGTGAGTGTGTGTTCCGACGGATGCTGCGCATTTAACTTTCCTCGCCTATATTTCTGAAATTTCGCTTGTGAATTCGGTTTTTTCTATTTATTCCTATAGAATGGAACGTCCTCTAATTAGTTGGACGATTTTTTTTCGACTTCGACAGTGCAGTGCCGTAATATAGTGACAGATGTGCGACTGCGTGCCGACGGTTACTGCGCATTTAACTTTCCACGTTTATATTTATCACATTTCGCTTGCTGATTCGGTTTTTTCTATTTATTCCTATAGAATGAAACGTCCTCTAATTAGTTGATCAATTTTTTTGCGATTTCACCTGTTCAGTGCCGTGATTTAGTGACAGACGTGAGTGTGTGTTCCGACGGATGCTGCGCATTTAACTTTCCTCGCCTATATTTCTGAAATTTCGCTTGTGAATTCGGTTTTTTCTATTTATTCCTATAGAATGGAACGTCCTCTAATTAGTTGGACGATTTTTTTTCGACTTCGACAGTGCAGTGCCGTAATATAGTGACAGATGTGCGACTGCGTGCCGACGGTTACTGCGCATTTAACTTTCCACGTTTATATTTATCACATTTCGCTTGCTGATTCGGTTTTTTCTATTTATTCCTATAGAATGAAACGTCCTCTAATTAGTTGATCAATTTTTTTGCGATTTCACCTGTTCAGTGCCGTGATTTAGTGACAGACGTGAGTGTGTGTTCCGACGGATGCTGCGCATTTAACTTTCCTCGCCTATATTTCTGAAATTTCGCTTGTGAATTCGGTTTTTTCTATTTATTCCTATAGAATGGAACGTCCTCTAATTAGTTGGACGATTTTTTTTCGACTTCGACAGTGCAGTGCCGTAATATAGTGACAGATGTGCGACTGCGTGCCGACGGTTACTGCGCATTTAACTTTCCACGTTTATATTTATCACATTTCGCTTGCTGATTCGGTTTTTTCTATTTATTCCTATAGAATGAAACGTCCTCTAATTAGTTGATCAATTTTTTTGCGATTTCACCTGTTCAGTGCCGTGATTTAGTGACAGACGTGAGTGTGTGTTCCGACGGATGCTGCGCATTTAACTTTCCTCGCCTATATTTCTGAAATTTCGCTTGTGAATTCGGTTTTTTCTATTTATTCCTATAGAATGGAACGTCCTCTAATTAGTTGGACGATTTTTTTTCGACTTCGACAGTGCAGTGCCGTAATATAGTGACAGATGTGCGACTGCGTGCCGACGGTTACTGCGCATTTAACTTTCCACGTTTATATTTATCACATTTCGCTTGCTGATTCGGTTTTTTCTATTTATTCCTATAGAATGAAACGTCCTCTAATTAGTTGATCAATTTTTTTGCGATTTCACCTGTTCAGTGCCGTGATTTAGTGACAGACGTGAGTGTGTGTTCCGACGGATGCTGCGCATTTAACTTTCCTCGCCTATATTTCTGAAATTTCGCTTGTGAATTCGGTTTTTTCTATTTATTCCTATAGAATGGAACGTCCTCTAATTAGTTGGACGATTTTTTTTCGACTTCGACAGTGCAGTGCCGTAATATAGTGACAGATGTGCGACTGCGTGCCGACGGTTACTGCGCATTTAACTTTCCACGTTTATATTTATCACATTTCGCTTGCTGATTCGGTTTTTTCTATTTATTCCTATAGAATGAAACGTCCTCTAATTAGTTGATCAATTTTTTTGCGATTTCACCTGTTCAGTGCCGTGATTTAGTGACAGACGTGAGTGTGTGTTCCGACGGATGCTGCGCATTTAACTTTCCTCGCCTATATTTCTGAAATTTCGCTTGTGAATTCGGTTTTTTCTATTTATTCCTATAGAATGGAACGTCCATCGATTTTTTTTCGATTTCACCTGTTCAGTGCCGTGATTTAGTGACAGACGTGAGTGTGTGTTCCGACGGATGCTGCGCATTTAATTTTCCTCGCCTATATTTCTGAAATTTCGCTTGTGAATTCGGTTTTTTCTATTTATTCCTATAGAATGGAACGTCCTCTAATTAGTTGGACGATTTTTTTTCGACTTCGACAGTGCAGTGCCGTAATATAGTGACAGATGTGCGACTGCGTGCCGACGGTTACTGCGCATTTAACTTTCCACGTTTATATTTATCACATTTCGCTTGCTGATTCGGTTTTTTCTATTTATTCCTATAGAATGGAATGTCCCCTAATTAGTTGATCAATTTTTTTGCGATTTCACCTGTTCAGTGCCGTGATATAGTGACAGACGTGCGTACGCGTTCCGACGGATGCTGCGCATTTAACTTTCCTGGCCTATATTTATGACATTTCGCTTGAGGATTCGGTTTTTTGTATTTATTCCTATAGAATCGAACGTCCTCTAATTAGTTGGACGATTTTTTTTCGACTTCGACAGTGCAGTGCCGTAATATAGTGACAGATGTGCGACTGCGTGCCGACGGTTACTGCGCATTTAACTTTCCTCGTTTATATTTATCACATTTTGCTCGCGGATTCGGTTTTTTCTATTTATTCCTATAGAATGAAACGTCCTTTAATTAGTTGGCCGATTTTTTTTGCGATTTTACCTGTTCAGTGCTATGTTACAGTGACAGATGTGCGATTGCGTTCCGACGGGTGCTGCGCAATTAACTTCTTGCCCTTATATTTTTGAAATTTCGCTTGTGAATTTGGTTTTTTCTATTTATTCCTATAGAATGAGACATCCTCTAATTAGTTGGCCGATTTTTTTGCGATTTTACCTGTTCAGTGCTGTGTTACAGTGACAGACGTGCGAGTGTGTTCCGACGGCTGCTGCGCATTTAACTTTCCTCGGTTATATTTTTGAAATTTCGCTTGTGAATTCGTTTTTTTCTACTTATTCCTATAGAATGAAACGTCCTCTAATTAGTTGGCCATTTTTTTTGCGATTTCATCCGTTCAGTGCCTTAATACAGTGACGGAAGTGCGAGCGGGTAACACGCCCTGGTACGCATTTAACTTTTCCCGTTTATTTTTTCGAAATTTCGTTTATGAATTAGGTTTTTTCGGCCTATTTTCATGGAATCCGATGTTCACTAACTAATAATTTAATTTTTTTTCGATTTAGCCGGTTCAGTAGCGGAAGTGCGATTTGTTGCCTATACGTTCTATGTACTGGTCTACTCTCGATTGTTTGTCCAAGATTTTGGTTTTGGATTTGCATATTTTTCTAAATTAACTTAGAAACGACATTTTCTGACAGTTTTGACAATTTTTTTCCGTTTCAAACTGTTCGTGTAAGTGATATAGGTGTATGTGTGCAAAACGGATAAACGTACTATCTAGTTGTCTATCATCGATCATAGACCCCCGATTTCGTCTATGAATAGCAATATTTTGTCAATATTGTTTTCAATATCTTTCGGTCTTGCAGCTATTTGAAGTTAATTGTAGTGTAAAATATGGAGGAGACCTCAAACTGCATGCTGCGATAGGAATGAATCCTGGATGGTGCTGAATCGGTGGCGAAAAGGTAAGATGTATTTTTAAAGCCTTCAAATTATTTTAACTAAAAAAATATCGTTATAAAAATTTAATGTATCGTATATTACATAAATTTTATTGTATCATTTTTCGTACAACTATAAATAATATTTATAAGGGGGAATATTTCTTCTACTTTTTAACTGGACTTCTTCAAAGTCATATAGCGATGTTAAAAATGGGCGAATGTTAAGAAAAATTTTACTATATCATACTGCATACTCCTAATTGATAATTGAAAAACAAATTTCTGTTTTAAAATATTTTTCTTTAAAAATCAATTTTGCCACTTTTGACGCGTCGACCCCACAGTACGATCTCTCGTCTCGTGCACGAATCATCGTCCTCGACACGACTATAGTATTTGTTATAGTGATGATCGTGATGGAAATGTCACGGTCGAAGGACGTCGGGTATATTAATCGCGCCACGGTCACGAAAGCTTCCACGCCTCGGAAATTGGTCTATCCCTAGCGAGCCTTTCGGCAAAGGATCCTTGAACTTTTCGCGAAGCTACGTGTTCCGGACGTGTTCCTCTGCGCGATAAGGATCCGTGTCCCGGAATAAGTCCGACGAAGACCAAATGCCGATGCAATCGATTCTCCGAGAGACGCAAGCTGTTCCATGTGCCAGGAATGGTTCGGTGACGAGGCAGAGATCGGAGGGAAAATTCGAAAAACGAGTTTGTGGGTCTGTGGAACGTCTGTCTGGTTCTCACCGCTTCCGTGCGATCGCGGCTCGCGTGCACGCGACTCGCGAGCGAGCGGCGCGCGCGCGCAGGTGCGAGACCGCGTCTGCGGTGACCGCTGTGAGAAACGTCGAAACCATAAATTCCCTCGGGAGCAGCTACTTCTCGCTGCTACACGAGCCCGGTCGTGCTTTAATTCGCGCCGGATTCCCGCGAGGAAACGCGCCGCCGAGTTTCCGCCGATTGGAATTTATGAAAATAACCGCCGGCCAGCCGAGCTGGTTAATTTGCATACGCGTATTTAACGGCCGTGTTATAATCGGCCGCTTTTAACTGATTTTTAAGCAGCCATAACTCAGACATTCGAATTTCAAATCGAATTCGAACGTGTCTGGACGCGGACTCGAGTTTCGCTTTAATTTCCAGATTTATTTTACCCTTTCCCGGCTTTCCGACCACATTCGTAGGTTTAAATATTCCAAAAATATGTGTTTGACTTGGTACGTGGTTCTTTTCGAAATTTTTGGGATATGAATATGTGTTTATTTCGTAGAATTCGTAGATTTATTTAACCCTTTCCCGATTTTCAGACCATATTCGTAGGTTTAAATATTCCAAAAATATGTATTTGACTTGGTACATGGTTCTTTTCGAAATTTTTGGGATATGAATATTTGTTTATTTCGTAGAATTCGTAGATTTATTTAACCATTTCCCGATTTTCATACCACATTCGTAGGTTTAAATATTCCAAAAATATGTATTTGACTTGGTACATGGTTCTTTTCGAAATTTTTGGGATATGAATATTTGTTTATTTCGTAGAATTCGTAGATTTATTTAACCCTTTCCCGATTTTCATACCACATTCGTAGGTTTAAATATTCCAAAAATATGTATTTGACTTGGTACATGGTTCTTTTCGAAATTTTTGGGATATGAATATTTGTTTATTTCGTAGAATTCGTAGATTTATTTAACCCTTTCCCGATTTTCATACCACATTCGTAGGTTTAAATATTCCAAAAATATGTATTTGACTTGGTACATGGTTCTTTTCGAAATTTTTGGGATATGAATATTTGTTTATTTCGTAGAATTCGTAGATTTATTTAACCCTTTCCCGATTTTCATACCACATTCGTAGGTTTAAATATTCCAAAAATATGTATTTGACTTGGTACATGGTTCTTTTCGAAATTTTTGGGATATGAATATTTGTTTATTTCGTAGAATTCGTAGATTTATTTAACCATTTCCTGATTTTCGGATCACATTCGTAGGTTTAAATATCCGAAATTTGTATTTGACTTGGTACGTGGCTCTTTTCGAAATTTTTGGGATATGGATATTTCGTTTGTTTATTTTGTAAAATTTGTAGATTTATTTTATTCTTTTCCCCGATTTTCCGATAACATTTGTAGGTTTAAATATCCGAAATTCATATTTGACTCGTTACGTGTCTCTTTTCGAAATTTTTTGGATATGAATATTTCGTCGTACTCGCGATATTTGTGATTATGTCTTTTAATTTATTTTAATTTAAGTTAGATTATTTTATTATACGTTGAATGAGATTTTAGCGCAAGTTTCATGTTATCGTATAATTTTGATATTATTATTATAATATTTCCTTTTTTGATAAAAGGTAATGTAAGTGTACGTCTTATTACATGGATGTTATAATCGTTGTAATATTTCCTCCACAGAATTTATTCACCCTTATAGTACAATAACGAGTGTGACTCCTCTTGTGCTTCTTATGCTAAACTTTATAAAAACAAAGACTAACGACATTAGACTAAAATTATATTAAACGTACCTTAACAGGTGCAAAACTAAATACAAAATTAAACAATTTTATATTGCGCGGTTTCCCCTAATTAAATCGTAGTGTAAGGGTGTTGAAAATCAAAGTTCACAATTTTTCATAATTCCAAAATTTTATTTCTTAATATTGGTAGAGCAGACATGTGTCACATAAACATTTTTCCAGAAAATAGAAAATGGAGGACATATAATAATTTTATACTTTATGATTTCTCATAATTAAGTTGTCAATGCAAGGGGTAGAAAATCGAAGTTCACAATTTTTCATTCTTCCAAAATTTTATTTCTTAACATTGGCAGGGCAGATACGTGTCACATAAACGTTCTTCCAGAAAACAAAGAATGGAGGATATATAATAATTTTATACTTTATGATTTCTCATAATTAAATCGTCAATGTAAGGGATAGAAAATCAAAGTTCACAATTTTTCATTCTTTCAAATACTTATTTCTTAACATTGGCAGGGCAGATATCTGTCACATAAACGTTCTTCCAGAGAGTAACAAATTGAGAACATATAATAATTTTACACTACGATTTTACATAATTAAATCGCCATTGTAAGGGATAGGAAATCAAAAATCGCAATCGTTTATTTATCAAAAACTTTATATCCTTATGTGCCTTAGATTTGTATATGTTTTAGACTATTCCCTCCAACTTAATATGCAGATCAGTTGCCTTACAACTTCTTACACGATGCGCAACCACCGTGTAAAAGGAATCCTAGGTGTACGTGTGCTATATTTCTTATGATTGTATAAAAAAAAGCGAGACTATCGAGATACAGTCTATCCCATTCGCTTTTTTCCCACGTATCACCTTGTGGTTTCCACATAGTGCACATATTTTAACCCCATGCGCAGTAATAACGAGTCTACCACGTCGCGAGTTTCTCATGCCAAACTGTGTAAAGACGAGCTACTCGCACCTAGGAATCAAAAAATACTTAACAATTTTTAATTTTTAATTTTTTAAAATTTATATAAACTCTTATAATCTTATTGAAACAAATTAGATACACGAATAATCGTACAGTCAACCCCCATTCCTTCTTCATATACACCCTAGCCTAATCTCGTTGTTAAAACACAGGGTGTTAATTTAACAGTGAAAATATGATTTTTTGCCAGATAATCAACATTTCTTATGTTTAAATTTATATAATAGTATTATATTATGTCTTAACACTGAACGTACCAAGCGGGGTCAAATGACTCTTTTCAAAATTTACTTTATAATTGTATATTTATTAGTTTCGCTCATCTGACTTTCTGTAAATTCCTGTATTATCCGATTGTTTAATTTCTTGCTTTCCGTTTTGCTCTTAATTTATTTTTTACCGAAAAAATTCTTTGTATATCTTACGTTCCACGAGGGGTCATTAGACCCATTATGGCAAGACTAGATACGTGTAAAGTATTGGTACGTTTAGTGTTAACCCTTTGCGCTCGACGATATTTTAGCTAAAGAAGGGCACGAGTTGAAAAGTCTTCTGCCATAAGGCTGATGATATTTTTTAAGCAGTATATAAGAAATCGTATAATAATTACCACGTAGAATTATTTAATTTCGATACCTCGCACACTGTTACATTATTTAAAATTTGATATATTAATTAATATTCGAAATTTTATCAAATGGTGACTGAAAGGCGCCTCTCGAGTGCAAAGGATTAATAGCGTGGTAGTCTGATGAAGAAGAAAGGTCGAATAGCAAGTGATCGAAGCACACGAATCACGTGACAGTATGCAAATAGATTTATTTATCACATGACAGACGATTAGTACAATACGTACATATTCAAGCAATATAAGCTACACGATACCCGAATCCTCGTTCAATTTTTACAATGGACCCGCAATACGAAGGGTTAAATCGTACACTTAACCCCCACTCCCGGCGCAAACACAGCCGAACCTAATCTCGTCGATCTCCAGTACGAATCCATCAAACGTGCTCGAATTAAACACTCATTGACCCTGTCTAACGAGCAATTATCAACTTCCCAACGTCGACGATTGCACGCGCCAGCGACTAGTTCCCAAGCCCGCGTTTTCCAGTCACGGAAATTTTTCCCAGCCCATGGTTCGCGTGGAAAGGGGTCGAGACATCTCGGCGGTGGCGCGACCTTCGTCGTGAGAAAACGACGAAGACGATCCACGCCGGCGATTCGGGCGACCATCGCGTGAGAGAGCTCGCTCGCTCGCCTCGTCGCCACTTCGCGCCGCGGCGCGTGCACGTGACGCGTGGAGCGGGTGCGCGCGTGTGGGTAGACGCGCGTAAGCCCATTGATAGTCCACGAACCATTCATGGATCCGCGGATCGTGAGAGGAAGCGGACGCGCGCGCGTCGCGTCCGTGTGGGTGCGGCGCGCGCGTGTAGGTGTACGCGCAGCCTTATTTGTACCGAGGCGAGCGGTTTTTCGCATTTCCGGCCGAACTGCACCCGGGACCGGAATCCCCGGTGAAACCGAGCGGCCTTGCCTTAAACACCGGTGGGTGGCGGCCCGGTGGGTGGCGAGCCAAGGGTGCCCCGAGTCGCCTGCGAGCGGGAAATTCCAGTGGGCGGTAGATCGATGATTCACGAAGGTGGGTGCCCAAGGGGTAGGCGGTGAACGGCTCCTCTAGCTAGGTTGCGCGGTACTTGGGGGCAAGATGGGGAGAGAGGTGCTTACAGTCGCTGATCAGCGTGGGTACGGGAGCTTTGTTTAGGTGGGACCGGGATTCTTCCAGGTGACGGCGAACCTGTCATGGGGTCTGCTTCGTCCGAACCTTTATTAACCCTCTGCACTCGGGAACCTCGTTATTTTTATGGATCTTACGATTTGAGGATTTTCTGCTGTAAAACGATATTTTGAAAACGGTAGTCGTATGCAAATTAAGATGTAGAATTATTCTACTTCCACGTTCCAGGTATCACTGCATTATCCAAATTTGATATATTAATTATGATAAAATTTGGGATGGCAGTGGAGTTAAAAGAAAGGAACACTAAATTATAGAAAGGCAACGCTTTAACCCTTTCGCTAACAGAGTCTCGGGAGAAAAACCGCCACCACAACCCAGACGTCTTATGAAGATACCAATTGTCATTTATTTTTGTGGGATGTATCTACAACGTTCTAACTAAGTGAAATTAGCAATTTTGCAAGCCGACACACAGAAGTGACACTGGGCTATAGATAGATAATTCCTTTGGTAGCCCCCTCGTCATATATATGTGACACGTTTGATTAAAAGGAAATGAATAAAATTGGAAAGGAAAAGGAAAATAAAAACTCTACATGTAACTCAGCTAATATATTTGCGGCACCACTTAGTGCAACCAATTAAAAAATATTGATAAAGAACACGTGGCATAAATTTGTAATGCCCAGATCTTTTTTAAAAAAATTATTGTCGCCAGACCAATAACATCCTGTATCTATTTTATTGTTTTATAACGTAACCCGTCTGTGTGCGACACGATTTGGTGCAAACAATGATCATAAACTGATAATGAACACCCGTCACATATATGTGACGCTGGTAGCGAAAGGGTTAATAATTGGCAACTCGATCGGTGTTTGCTGTACAACACAACGATACCTTAGAGACTGACTCGTTTGAACAAAGGAATTTGGCTGGCGACTGACACGTACACAATCATACATTAGTATCTAATCAAGAAAACATTTTAACATCGACGTTATATATAAGATATCTCGACTTATGTCTTTAGCATTGCAACAAAAAGTAATTCTAAAAACGACAATCAGAGAAGAAACGATAAATAACGGAAGCTTGAATCAGCAGGGATTAAAAACCGGATTATTTCATTTTCGTCAGCATCTGCGATCGCGTTAATTGTCCGCGGAGTAACGTTCCGAGTCCCCGCTTTCTTCCAACGGGAATTTTTCCAAAGTTTCGTCGGGCAAGAAAGGGAACGGGGGGAAGAGAACTCGCGAAATGCCGGACAGCCAATAAAACGGTGGCGAAAGGAGACGGAGGGCCGTAGGACTTTTTGCCACGGTCGAAACTCCATTATAAACCACTTAATTTAATATTCTCGCTGCATAGTCATGAAGTTAAAGTGTTCCGTGAGACGGTAACTCGAGTAACTAAAGCAGTGGACAACTTTCCTCGAGCCTGCCCACGCGGCTATTGCCCACGCGCTTCCGACTTCTTCCTCGCGCGGGTTATGCCCTGTTTCACGCCTGGCCCAAACCTAAACGGGCGATAAGCCTAATCGCCGACAAATAAACGATAAAATAACCGGCGCAAGCTTCTTCGTACGCTTTGCCCGCGGAATCGCGAGCTTTCCCTCGTGACGCTCGTGGCTTTTGACAGCGAATAGGTGGAAAAGGGTGGAAGGGGCGGAGAAAAATCGAGGCAGACGCGTGCTCGAATGCAACCCCTTAAACGGAACGAATGTAATTTGTTAGGCACGGAGCAACGTACGCGCGAGCAGTCGGAGAAATGAGAATATACGAAGCGGGGTGGACGAAGGAAGCTGAAAAGGACCCTGGGATATATCTTCCGACTGACGCGGAGATGCGGCGAGGCGCATGTGGCGGGAATTTTATTCGAAGGGATGAAAATTGCGATGTTTTAATCCGGACATTGCGTACACACAAACGGACAGCAGGTTGAGGAGGGTAAGACAAGGATATTTCCGACGCCAGGCGTCGAGGGTGAGCCTCGTTAATGAATTTGGTTGCCAAGTTTCGTTCCCGGCTTCGTGTCTCGAATTATGCTGTTTATATTATTACGCGTTTCCTTTTCGTTTCCAGTCCTTTCTAGACTCGATTCTTCTTGGACCTGTGGGATTTAAATATCGAAGAAATTAAATTTTCGCGTTAACTTCTTGTTGTTATTATATTATGATTAGTTGATCATTATGTACCGATTTCATTCGTGATGAAATTAGATGAAAAGTTTTAGATATTTTGGGGATTTTGTGCATGTCGGAACACGTGAAATTTAATTCAAATTTACTGTACTGTGAGGTGTGATTTAGGAGACAGGTATACACTCGTTAGTATTTTTTGTTTATCTGTTATTCGATTATTATATCTTCTTGGTGTTACCATATTATAATTATTTAATCGCTATATACCTATTTCATTTGTGATAAAATTAGATAAAAATTTTTAGAAATTTTTCGAATTTTGTGGATCTCAGAATGCGTAAAATTTAATCCAAATTTTCAAGTTAATCCTCTATATTGTACAGGTACATACTCGTTTGTATCTTTTGTTCATCTTATATTCTAATATTATACCTTTTTATTGTTACTATATCGTAATTAGTTAATCGCTATATATCTATTTTTCATTCATGATAAAATTAGATAAAAATTTTTAGAAATTTTTCGAATTTTGTGGATGTCAGAATGCGTAAAATTTAATCCAAATTTTCAAGTTAATCCTCTATATTGTACAGGTACATACTCGTTTGTATCCTTTATTCATCTGATATTCTAATATTATACCTTTTTATTATTACTATATCGTAATTAGTTAATCGCCATATACCTATTTCATTCGTGATAAAATTAGGTACAAATTTTTTGAAATTTTTCGAATTTTGTGGATCTCAGAACGCGTCAAATTTAATCCAAATTTTCCAGTTAATCCTCTATATTGTACGGTGTGAGTTAGGAGACAGGTATACACTCCTTACTATCTTCTGTTACCCTGTTCGATTATTATACCTTCTTGTCGTCACTATATCGTGATACTCAGATTAACCAATGTGTTTGTAAAGGTTAATAACCTCTCGCAAATTGTACATTAAAGTGGCATTTAATTTCGTTTAATCGTAGCTATTTAACTCGCGATAAAATTATATGAAAATTTTTAGAAATCCTTATTTCGAAACGTGTGAGGTATAATCATGGTCGCGTGATTGGTAGAGTTTATAATCACGTGATTTGACACGAAGAATTCGTGACGAGTTAGACTCGTCGTAGTGCAAAGGGTTAATTTCTAGATTTCAATTTCAGATAGGAGAACAGGGGTTGGTAAATTATTATAATTTACCCTGGAAATTAAATTAAATTCTAATTCCAGGGAATTCTTTTTTAACGAACAGAGAACTTTATTCGTTCGCTATTTCGTCCTTCGAGTACACGGTAATTGCAGATCAAAGATTTTTGAAAGAAGATATGGAACCGAGATATTGATAAGAAATTTATAGAATATCTAATAATAACGGTAAACATTATTTTATTTCGAAAAATACCATTCTGTCAAAGGGCTCTACGATTAATACTATACTTGAAGAGATAACTAGAGGTGACACTAAACCTACCATGACCTGTCAAATAATTGTTAGACCAAGCAATAAAATGAGAAAAAATTTTAAAGAAAAATGGAACACGAGGAGATTATAATAAAAATTTATTATACCTATATTAAGGATAATATATCCTTTTCAAGGATACTGATACATATGTGTTGACACGTATATGTTGAATTTTTTTAATATTATAATTATTATAATTGAGAAAAATATTAGTATTAATGTTGAAACCCGGATTTCAATATATAATACGGGTTCTAGCAACAAGGCTACGTTGGAAAAACACAAGTCGGCGGAGAGGAAATGAGCTAAACCGAAAACTGACTTTTCGCAAATTTTGTGGGTGCTTATATAATGTTACTTTTTGGTGGGATGAAGATGAGCATTGGCCCTTAGTGAAAGTAGGAATGAGTCAATTGTTTTTGAACTCTGAAATTGGTCTGCGTTTATCAGCGAGGCCCTTCTAGTGTCTAAGGGTCAACGAATCGTTAGTCATGCAACAGATTCGTTCAGTATTTTACACTGGCAGACGGGGAAACGGGAAGGAAAATGGTAACGCGTCTATTAGCTGCCGCCATTACGGATCTACTCGCGCCACGCGAAATTGACAGCGAATAGACTTGGGACTTAAACGTAGCGTAATCGAGTAGAAGAATTCTCTTTTTTCTAGGATCTAAAGATTCGTTGCAGTATTTTACACTGGCAGACGGGGAAACGGGAAGGAAAATGGTAACGCGTCTATTAGCTGCCGCCATTACGGATCTACTCGCGGCACGCGAAATTGACAACGAATAGATCATCCAACATCAGTTGAAGAACTATTCCCCAGAATTCCTCAACAACAACAACAACAACAACAAAAATCTCGTCGAATTTC
Source organism: Eufriesea mexicana (assembly GCF_001483705.2). NCBI lineage: Eukaryota > Metazoa > Arthropoda > Insecta > Hymenoptera > Apidae > Eufriesea > Eufriesea mexicana. The sequence goes on from NW_016909734.1 coordinate 546,640, forward strand.
ACAGCTAATAGTAATTTATTCTATTTTATAATCATCATTTTGAAATAGTTGTAACTTAAAAAAATATTCGCTCCTGAGGACTCGTTTGAAAGAAAAATGGCAGAGTGACCACAACGTGACCAGTGACGTCGAATTTTTAATTAAAAATTTACAAACCACCATTTGAATCCCGTGCAATGTTCAGCGTTAAAACGAAAAATCCGTATTTCAATTAGGAATTAGAAAATTCTTTTTTCCCGTGGCGAAAAAATCGCGATTACCGGGTATCAACGTTGCAATCTCGGAAATATCCGGTTGTTCGGTGAAACAGGGGCAATTTTAACAAAAAGCAGCGGGAGCATTCCACTGTCGAAATATCTAGGCGCGCACAAAGGCGGATTTTTCGTTTCGACCGAGCTGACAATGGACCGCGAGGAGACAGCGAATGCTCGTGCTCGCCATTATTCGGCTGCTGGGTGCACGCGTGCGTACACGCGACGCCTTTGTGCACCGTACACCTTCATTTACCCCGCAGTAGTAACTTCTTCATCGGTGCAACTTCCTCTGCAACGGACGCGTCTAGCCTCCGCGGAGAGCCGCCTTTGTCCTTCCTCGCGCGCGCACGTGAATATTCATTCTTCGGGGGCTGCATCGCCGCGATTCCACGCACGCTACAACTTCATTCAGCCTCGCCGCGGCTTTCTTTGACCCAGTTCGATTGTTTTTGCTCGCTTTACTCCGGCCGAATAACGGTTGGAAAAATACGCGAAGGAAAATGGAACGCGAGCTATACCTCTCGCGCTCCTCCTCCACCCCTCTTCCACCCTCCCGCGGACGGTTTCGAATCTTGCCGCGGAGATAAAGAATCGCTGCTTCCTTCCAGGGAAGAAATCGTCGGGGATTGGCGAGAAGCGTGGGGGGCTCCAGTGAAAGACGAATTTCCGAATTTCCCTGATTTCTCGAGGTAAAGGGAAACGTACGGTTTTATGCGATAGCTGCATTTTTCTTCCATCACCGTGAAGAGGAAAATATACCATGTTGAATCTATACTAAGTTAATATTTGAACAGCCATAACTTTGAGAGGAGGAATCGTAGAGTAACGCTTTTGGAGTCAATATAAAGGGCGAAGCTTGTACTTTCACGCCCCCAGATTTAATTTTTACATGGTTGATTTTATGGAAGAAAACGAAAGGAGGACAGTTCTTCGCTTGGAAATTTGTAAACACAGGCAGCCCTCCTACAACACGGTATCCTGTAACACGGTTTCACTATAACACGATTCATGAATTGCGGGAACCCTCCTACAACACGGCATCCTATAACACGGTTTCGCTCTAACACGATAAGAAAATTGCGAAAACTTTTGTTCAACGCTGTATTTCTATATGAGCAGTGACGACGAAGAAATTTATTAAATTAAAGTTGCGTTAAATTAAAATAATATTTTTGTTCTTTTTTTAGTTTTGTGATGTACATACGTTTATAGTTTTAATCAAAATTAAGTTGTTTATGTAGAGTTAAAAAAGAATTTGTTTTTAGTAAGTTTTCGAAACGTAACCCCCCTTTTTGTACTGGCTCTAGGTCTCATACAACACGGTTTCACACAACACGGCATTTTCTAGGAACCTATCTTCCGTGTTATAGGAGGGTCACCTGTATTTATGTTATAAAATAATCGTACTAAGTCTTTCTTAGGTTTTATAGCTTTATTAACCCTTTGCATTCGACAATTTTTTGGTCAGAGAAGAGTAGAAATTCAAAGATTCTCTATTAAAAAACTGACGATACTTTTTTGAGCAGTAAATAAAGAATTGTATAATAATAAAATTGTAGAATTATTTGAATTCGATACTTCGCACATTACATTAAATTTGATATATTAATTAATATCGATCTTTCAAATTTTATGAAATGGTGACTGAAGCTCACCTCTCGAGTGCAAAAGGTTAAATTATGTCTTTTCCCGTGGTTTACGCTACTGGTGCCAGATGAAGACAAAAGACCCAAGACAAAGAAACCATTTGCTAGCTTATCGGTGTTTCGACTCCTCAAAGCAGTGAAACACAGACGTACCCTCCTTATTTCACAATTCAAACGCTGGTAGTTTCCTTAAAAAATTTTTTTCGACATCCAAATTAGCGAATTACGAATCGAGTCACTCGGTCTTTGGAAATTTCGAGTTTTCAGAAATCCTGTAGAAGATAAAGCTCGATATTTCGTTGCCAAGTGATTTCATTTGGAATAAACTGGACTATTTCATCGAACTTTGATCCTGTTTGCTGAAACAGCAAAGACCAGATAGCATTTTACTTCTGTTTGTTTATTCATTATGACTGGCGTGTGTAAACAACTGTATTCGGTGCATATTCTGCCATATTAATATTTTTAATTATTATCATGTCGTTAATATACTCTTCATTCATAATGTGATCACTTGAAAATAAAAAATCATCCATTAACTTTTATAAAATTTCATAAAACTGGACACTTTAGTGGTCCTATTCCTGGTAATTTCAATTTCGAAAAATTTTGTTTAGTGGAAGTACCAGCGTTTGAATTTTTACAATTTTTATAGCGAAGAATTGTCTTCGTTTTCTTCTATAAAAATGTCTAAGTAGAAATTAGATATGGAAAATTGAATATGGGAAAATACATGCTTCGTCCTTTATATTGGCCCCATAAACGTTGTACGACTTTTCCTCACGAAATTATTACTATTCAAATATTTCGTACATTTTCTATACCTTTTTCAAAATGTATCACAATGTTAGAATGCGTTGGTACTTAAAAATTTTCGACACCAACTCTTCAATTTTGCTTTATTGCTTTACAAAGCGAATTGCTTCACAAAAATTGGCCAACATTGCAAAAAATACGTTTAACACTGCCCGAAGCTGATAAAGGATATGTAAAACGATAGCAAACAAGTTCAGGTAATAACAAAAATCCATAAATTACAAGAGAAATTACAAATATTTACTAAAAAAGGCGTAAAACTGGTTGGCACGAAATAAATTGCAGTTAAATAAGAAAAATTCGCAAAAATACAGAATCGCGATATCCAGTAGCGTATGGCAATTAGGGTTCCGCATACTCGATATTCGAGAAAATTCAAATACCAATTTTACGCAAGTTCAGCAGCTCGAGTGGGCCACATTGGCACGTGATAGAGTAGATTTTGCACGCATGCACGGTTATTAAGGATGTAATGAAGGATGTAAGGATGTCTAAAACGAATACGATATAACCTATACATCGAGCACGCTGGTAACTAAACCTGGGGGATTATTAGTCGATTAGTTTCCCCGTCGAATCGAGTTCCCGAAACTATCAATTGCGCAAAAACGCGATAGCGGTTTGTTCGCGATTAATTACACCCGGTTTTATCAAAGTTGCACAGCCGGATTTATCAAAGTTCGCGGTTTAAATATTCGCCGCGCATGCGCCCGGAACGAAGTAGCAGAACGGCGCAGTGATTAATGCCAGCCGCTATTAATTATCAAGTTTGTTGCATTTATCCGGCGCTGACAGGCCCGGCACAAGCTCTTGGTTCCGCGACTTTGTCCGCGTACAATCGAATTTCCTCGCGTTTATCTCGCGCGATTAATAGTCCAGTTTCCTTCCACTTTTCCGCCTGCGATAAACGCCGATCTAATTCCATTGCATCGCCATCGTTATCGGCGTACCCCTGTCCCCGCGCAATAACGCGTCTCCATTGCGATATTTTTTCGCGGCACACGCGATAAGATCGAATTTACGAGCGATTTTCCGCGACTCGCGGGGAAAAACAAGAAACCGAGGACGCCGCCGGCACGACTAAACGCTCCAGCGTCGGGCGTTAAAATTGTTTATTCGAAAGAGCGTTTGTGTGTCGTGGAAATAAAGATTGGAAGCTTGGCCAGCGCCGTGAGCGGCGTTTTACGATGAAAATATTATTCCCGGCATGTTTGTCGTTACCCTGCGCCGGAATCGTTCGCGCTTTCCGTTTAATAATACAAGCCGGAGGTTCCGTGTCGAGCTTCGGCTGATTCGAAGTTTCCGAACGACCAAGCGAAAGCTTCATAAAGTCCCGGGTCCCGTGAAACTTTCCGTCGTTTGTTTATTTCCGAGTAAAAACCAGCCATACGGGATGGCCCCCGCCGTTTCGCGGCGCGTGCTGAATTAAATCAAACGATATTAAGCAACGTAAAATCCTTTATGGCGATCGATAACGCATTCGAGAGAACTCGTTAACGTTCGCGGAACGACGTCTGGGTGAAAAATCAGAAGCGACGAGGAGATTCGAAAGAAACCGACTAGTTCGAGAACGTTCGCGTCGTTCGCGATCTTCCTGCGTCGTTCCTCACCCACCTTCGCTCGTTCCTGTAGGATAGGTATGACAACACCATCCGAGTCTACCGGGACACACAGATAGTGCACACGAATGTCACATCAGGCAGTCGTGAACCGTGTCTCATAACGTAAACACGCTGTTCTACGTCTGTCTTGTATTATATTAAGTGTGGTGTCTATAATACGTTCGGCATTCGCTACGGAATCCTGTCCGCGTGTTTTACAGTGCTAATTCGACAGCTTCCGGCTCTACGGATATGTTCAGGTAACTTTTAAGTCAGTCGATAATGTATATATATATATTCTGAGAAATATTAGTGTTGTCCCGAGATTTGCTATATTTTTAACGAATGCCCAGAGTATTTAAATTATTCGAGAGATTCATCAAAGCAACGCGAACACGCATTTCTATTGTACTTCTATCTTGTATTGTATCAAGTATAGCGTTTAGAGTAGATTTAGTATTCAGTAATGTATCCTGCCTGCGGGTTTTATAGTATCAATTCAACAACTTCCCGAAAATTTTGACAAATTTTTATATATGGGTAATTAGTAAATACCTAGATAATGTATATGTATTTAGAGAAATAGTGTTGATGTCCAGGGGTTTGCTATATTTTTAACGAACGCCCGAGAGTATTTAAATTATTCGAGAGATTCATCAAAGCAACGCGAACACGCATTTCTATTGTACTTCTATCTTGTATTGTATCAAGTATAGCGTTTAGAGTAGATTTAGTATTCAGTAATGTATCCTGCCTGCGGGTTTTATAGTATCAATTCAACAACTTCCCGCAAATTTTGACAAATTTTTATGTATGGGTAATTAGTAAATACCTAGATAATGTATATGTATTTAGAGAAATAGTGTTGATGTCCAGGGGTTTGCTATATTTTTAACGAACGCCCGAGAGTATTTAAATTATTCGAGAGATTCATCAAAGCAACGCGAACACGCATTTCTATTGTACTTCTGTCTTGTATTGTATCAAGTATAGCGTTTAGAGTAGATCTAGTATTTAGTAATGTATCCTTCCTGTGGGTTTTATAGTATTAATTCAATAACTTCCCGAAAATTTTGACAAATTTTTATGTATGGGTAATTAGTAAATACCTATATAACGTATATATGTATTCAGAGAAATGGCGTTGGTGTCCTGGGGTTTGCTATATTTTTAACGAACGCCCGAGATTATTTAAATTATTCGAGAGATTCACCAAGGCAACGCGAATACGCAATTCTATTATACTTCTGTCTTGTATTGTATCAAGTATAGCGTTTAGAGTAGATCTAGTATTTAGTAATGTATCCTTCCTGTGGGTTTTATAGTATCAATTCAATAACTTCCCGAAAATTTCGACAAATTTTTGTATATAGGTAATTAATAAATATCTAGATAATGTGTATATGTATTTAGAGAAATAGCGTCGATGGCGTAGATGTTTATTATATTTTTAACAGACGCCCCAGATTATTTAAATTAATTAGGAGATTCGTAAAGTCAAGGCGAACACACAATTCTATCGTAAAAATTTTTAACTATAGGTAATTATTAAATACCTAGATAACGTATATATGTATTCAGAGAAATGACATCATTGTCACGGGGGGTTGCTATATTTTTAACGGAAGCTCGAGATTATTTAAATTATCGGGAGATTTATAAAGGCAACGCGAATACGTAATTTTATTGTCCGTCTGCCTTGTATTATATCAAGTACAGTGTTTAGTAACAATATTGCGTGTTTTACAGTATTAATTTAACAGCTTCCAGAAAATTTCGTCAAATTTCTGTCTATAGGTAATTAGTAAATACCTAGATATATATTCAGTGCCATATATTTATGCCACGAGGGTTTCCTATATTTTTAACGGACACACCAGACTATTTAAATTATTCGGAAGATTCATAAAGCTAACGTGAATACGCAATTTTATTGTATTGCATTAAGTGTAGTGTAGATTTAATATTTAGTAATATATCCTGCCTGCGTGTTTTACCGTATTAATTCAAGAGCTTCCCAAAAATTTCGACAAATTTCTGTTTATAGGTAATTAATAAATATCTAGATAACGTATATATATTCAGAGAAATGGCACAATGTCACGGGGGGTTGCTATATTTTTAACGGACGCCCCAGAGTATTTAAATTATTCGGGAGATTCATAAAGCCAACGCGAATACGCAATTCTATTGTCCGTCCCTCTTGTATTATATTAAGTATAGTATTTAGAGTAGATTTAGCACTTAGTAATATATCCTTCCTGCTCCCAGCTTCCCGAAAATTTCGACAAATTTCTATCTATAGGTAATTACTAAATACCCAGATAATGCGTACATATATATTCAGAAAAATACCCTCAATGTCACGGGCGTTGGTTACATTTTTAGCAGCTGCCCTAACTCATACAATATTTTCGTGAGATTTATAAAGCCACATCTGTTTACTCCTCCGTCATTTACAGGATTGTGAAGATGACCGTTAAAAAGATTCGACGAATGTTGCACCGACAGGTAACTCCCAAATCACTCGATAATGCGTACATATTCGTAGAAATAGCGTCGATTTCACTTCGGTAAAACACCCCAACACTAGGCATACCCCAAAATCCGTAACGCAAAAAGGGGCCAGCATCTGTCCGTCTGGCTAGCCAATTTCTCCAAATATCAACGCGCCATATCCCGAAAATCGTGCGGGCCGAGAGAGCCACATCTATCACCGATTCCATCCCTTCCTACCCCCGGGAACCGCAAGTTCTCCGACCAAACGACCGAGCAATCGAACGCTGCTAATATCGAGAAGCAATAAAATCGATGCGCGAACTAGACTCACCCCTGTAGGGGAGAAAAAGGGCAACCCGAGGACGAGGCACCGAGGACCGACGATTTTTCACGGTACCCCGGGATAATTCGCTCGACTTCGTGCCCCTAATCCGGTCGGTGGGCTCGGCTCGTTAGGCAATAGAAGGAAAATTTAGGTGACTCGTATATCGGGAAGCAAGGAAGGGCGACGAGACCGGGCACCTGTCCGTCCCTCGGCCAGGCACCACGGCCACGAGGGGAGGAAGCACGGATGCAGGATGTGGGGAGTAGGTGACGGCAACAGATGTTCGAACGTTGACGTTCGACGAGCGTCGAATCGGGGTCGGAACAGAGTAACCCATCGGCCACGGTTTTTCTTCCCGCGGAAGTGTATTAATCGGTGCGTCAGCGTGGAGGGCTCGCGAGATACGCTGCACCCGACACCTGGACCGGATAAATAACGTTGGATAAATAACAGGGGCCCGTCGTCTCGTTCAATGTCCGGTTTAATCCTTTGTACTTCGAGAAGCAGCGATTCCATAGTTTTCTGCCAACGTGGCGGCGATGTTTTTGGCAATTTCGTGGGGAGAAGTCGGGTACGAAGTTAGGGGATGTTTTGAAAAGGAGGGGCATCTTTGCGAATTTATTTCAGAACAACCGTGAGACTTTGTGACACGCGGCTTGCGGTATGTTGTTTATCCGCGTCTCGGGAGTAATTGGGAATTTTTTGAATACGGAATACTGAAAATTGTGGGAGTTTGGCGATGGTGTATAGAAGCAGGTTTAAACAATGGGTTCGGGTGAATGAGAGGACAGTGGTAGCTGCGTTCACCGATTTCGTTGAAATTCGATGTTAATTGGCGAATTACAATTTGAGATATCAATGTGTCAGCTAATTCAACGTAACACGAGTATCGATTTGTGTAACGAAAATTTTCGTGTACTTGATGAAATTGTTATTTAAAGACCACAAAAGTATTATACCGATAATACTTTCTTTCTGTGCACGTCTTAGGGACTCGCTTATGGTTAATTGACTAATCGACCAATTTCTCGAATATCGACACCACTCTTCTTTTATATATACATAAAATTATAATATATATATATTCACTCGTTCACCGGGTTAAATTAAATGGCCGTCTTCATATGTTTTGTTTCACCCTTTCTTGCCTTCACAACGTTTTATAACAGTATTAACAATATACAGAAGGAATAGAATAGTCTTTATTTTCGATACCCCAGTGTCAGGTATAAATTGTTGCTATTCATTTAAATAAATATATCATTTGCTCTTAATATACCGGGTGCTCTTTTTAATTTGCCGATCCGTATATTATCCCTTATAATTTTTACAACAGCATTGTTGGTCACACATTACAGTGCTGTATCGATTACGTGTAATTCGCATTAAACTCTGCCGTACAGATAAATAGCTCTGAGTTTGTCATGCATTGTTTACATGGTACGCTGAAGGAGCCGCGATCAAATTTCCATTATTCTTAGAGTATACTGAAAAATTATCAAACAATATGGCAAAGAAAAAAAAAATTATGCAAATTATTAATATTTTCTATTCAAAATTCTTTATTTATTTACATTGTTCAAATTTTCAAAAAATGGTTAGAATAAAACAAATATAAATTTAAAAAATGAATGTAGTTAGACACTGGTGACCATCGTGGCTTCACTGAGGAGGCAAACGCCGGTCACCGATGACCACCATGGCAGTCAACGTGTTAACCCTTTGCTTTCGACGACCTTTTCGTTACAGAAACATAGTAATTCGAAGACTTTCTGCCATAAAGTCGACGATATTTTCAAAACGGTAAATAAGAAGCGCAAATTAATCGTAAGACGTAGAATTATTTTACCTCGATATTCCACACATCATTGGGCAATTTTAAATTCGAGATAGTAATTAACAATGATCTTTAAGATCTTAACCCTTTACACTCGGCGAATTTTTCGTTACAGGAAAATGGTAATTTGAAGACTTTCTGCCATAAAGTCGACGATATTTTCAAAACAGTAAATAAGGGATCATATGCAAATTAAGGTGTAGAATTATTTTACTTCGATATTCCACGCATCGTTGGCTAATTGTAAATTTGATATATTAATTAACATTCATCATTAGAATCTGATTAAATGGTGACTGAGAGGCGCCCCTCGAGTGCAAAGGGTTAATATTGCATCGTCGCGTTGTTATAAAATTGGTTTGGACCATTTCTTAGAATTTTAAACGATTCTTCACAAAATCCCACGCGATAGATTCTCGGAACCCCGGAGGAGGTCGAAGAGATCTCCAGGTCGGTCTTTGTCCACGGGGACGAAAGCGCGCGAAGGCATCTGGCGAAATTTCATGCACCGACGCGAGCCTGATTAATGTTTACGACGGCGGGAAAGCGGATGACAGCTCGATTAGGTATCGCACGCGCGACCGCTTAGGCGTGCAGTCGACGACAGGCGGTCACGCGCGGGGAAAAGAAGCCGCGGACGGATGAGGTAATTTATCGCAACGGATCGTCTTCTGACGCTCGAACGACGCTGAACACGGTGTCCGCGTCGCGTGTTTTCGCGTGAGATGGACGGCCCGTCGCGGAACGTCCGTCCCGATCATGCGACCGTGCCTCGCGTCCATTTTCCCCCGATTCCGTGCACTTTTCCGATTTATCGATCACCCGTCAACGCGACGGTAATTATGCAAATGACCCGAGTCGAAAATTCCGCTGGAAAGAGATTCACTCGCCGCGGTGGACCGTCGAGCGTTCGTAAATAATCGCAGTCGATTTTGAATCGAAATGCTTTATTAGGAACGTCCGTTCCCATCATGCGACTGTGTCATCTGCTCCACCGATTCCATTCGCTTTCGAGATCGATCCATCACCTGCCAACGTGTCGGTAATTATGAAAATGATACCGGTCGAAAATTCCCTTGCAGAGTATTTACAAATAATAACAATCGATTTGCAATCGAATTGCATTGTTGGGAATGGGGCCCAAGTGATTACTGCGACCCCTCCGAGTCTCGGACCGAATATTTTAAATATTCGTTAAAAGTATCGATATGTTGAAGTCAACATTGTTATATGGGATTAGATTCTACCTCTATATTCTATCTCTAGATTCTGTTTTGGATATCTTAAATTGCGTGAGCTTTCCTGGTTTTCTTTTTAAGGGGTATCCTGGTGTAGGACAGTGAAAATGTGCATGTTTTGGGGATTTTTCTCGAAGAAAGTATGGACTAGATTTCTTTGACAAACATAAGGTTTTATTAAGTAACTATAAGGGTATAACAAATTTTTTTTACGTTTTAAGAAATGTTGCAATTTGGAGTATATGTCGAGTCTTGATAACGAGATATAAAATTAATGGGAGCTATAGATCCTCTTGTATAATATTTAACCAAAACAGAAATATAAATAATTTTTTTATTTTTTATGAACGTACTTAGTCGATGAACCTTTAAAAATATGAAAGAATTGAAAATTGTTAAAATAAGAGCATTTTAACCGTTTGAGTGCCAAGCGGCGCGATCGCGCTTCTTCTATTTTGTGTCCAAAAGTGCCAGCGCTCTGAGCTGCGAAGCTGACAATCAGCGCGCTCGGTTGGTGAACGCGGAATATGAGAAGCGCTATCGCGCCGCTCGGCATTTTTGGACACGGAATATGACAAGCGCTATCGCGCCGCTTGACAAATATCGATTTGGAAACAATAATGACCCGTGGCACTCAAACGGTTAAAGAAAACCTCGATCTTTCGCAACAATTTTACGTCTATTTGTGTATAAAAAGATTGTTTAAATTATGTATTTTGTTTATTTTATAGGTTCATCTACTAGTACATATATCATTACATATATATATATAAAATTTCAAGTAAATTGGTAACCTAGTTACCGAGATATCTTTTTCACAAATTTAAAGGAAGCCATGGGCCTAATATTTTGAGGATTACATTGAAAATTTGGAAATATATTGTTAAGAATCCGCGATTCATGACAATGTCGTTATCTATCTCTATTAAATACAACAAGAATGACTATGGTGGTATTCACAGTCTACTTCAGTCTGTAAACGTTCAGGGTTCAGAATACATTACGTACAATCTCATTACCACATTATTCGTCTTATTACCACTTCCAATTTCCACTAAAATATCCAACATATATTCTAAGAATATCGTACTATTGATTAAAGCAATACAAAAATCGACCTTTCTTCTATCTACACCAGGATCCCCCCTCAACCTAAAGTCATAGATTCTACACGATCTACAGTCAATTACTCTAGACCCAAAATCGAGGCCCAACAATTAACACTGTCAAGCCAAATCCATTTATCTATCACATCTTACCCGATTCCCCGTTTATAACCTACATTCTCGAACAAAGTGTATCAAGAATCTAAAGTGTTGTTCCCAAGAAATGTACATCGGTGACGCCACTGGAGGTCTCCTTACCAAAGTCACCCTCTTGCGTCGAACATGCACCCACGCGTCTCCCATCGCGTCTCTTTCTCCACGAGCCGATAAACAGAATCGCCAAGGATTTTATCCGTCCCTATTTCCACCCCCATCTCCTCCGCGATCGATCGCGATCGTGGATCCTCGCGACGCTCTGCGGAAAACGGGATGAATGTCAGCTCCGGGAGACACGGAATATCCGATCACTTGCGTCATAAATTCCCGTGTCATTTACGCGGAGCGATCGTAATCTCCCCTGCCGCGGAATAAAGCGGACGGAAACAAGACGCGTGCAACGGCCGGGGTAATGAAAGCTCGCCCGATCCTCTCCGCCACCCCCGGTGATCCGGTAAGTGGCGACGAGTTCTCTCGACTCGGGCGAAAATAAACGGTGACGGCGTGAAACCCGCGGCTGAAATATGGAGCGGGAGCGTGCAGCAGGAGGACCGGCGACGTAACGAGCCGCACGCGCGTTTCCCGCGCGTTTATTAGGTAACGCGCGGCGGCCGGTCTGCTCGCAGTGGTCGGAATCTTGGGACAAAAGACCGGCTCCCTCGACCGCTTTAATTGCTCCTAATTTACCAGCTGGATTCCATTGGATTTATTCTCAGCCCGGCCTGTTCCAAAAATAACCGGGCCGAACCGGCGCGCGCGGCCCATTGTTTCGTTTAAGTCCGGCTGACTTTTCCGCGCGCGTCCTCTTCGCCGGCCAGGCGGATTCCTTCGCGGTGTCGGCGCAGCTCACGAAAATAACGCGGCCTGGCGATGGATCCGCGTCGAAATATACCGCTCCCTCGGTATGCCGAGGGGTGAAGGCACCCGATCGCAGGTGAAGCGTCTGCTCTCGCACGCGCGTGACAAATAATTTCGGAAACGCCGCGACGGAAAATCGGTATAATCGGGCAAACTTGCCGCGGCTTCCTTAATCAGTCAGCTGCCACTTCGGCAAAGATACGCGGATTCGTGGTTTTCCGCGCGGAGAAGTCGAATTCTCGAAAGTTTGATTAAACTTCGGGCAGAGTTGGGAATTATAGCGATGGCTTCCGCGCGGGCTGCGGGATCACCGAAATTTCGAAACACGGCTTCGCGACGCGAGTTCGTCTAACCGCGGGTTTCCTTCCACCGCTCTTATTCTCGCGTTAATCTCTCTCTCTCTCTCTCTCGTGTTTTCTTCCTCTTTTCTTTTTTCGCGCGAAAAATAGGCAAGTATCGCGAACTTGACACGAGCGCGTTCGAGGAAATTCGCGAGCGATAACCGCACGGCCAGTGGTCGATTGATAAGCGGAGGAAAACAGTCGCGAGATGATCCCAGCCTTATACAGAAAATAGAAAAGACACACAGTACACTCCTAAATTCCTCAATTAATTTCTTGGCAAAAAGAAAATTCATACGACCCTATGTTAAATTTGATTTTACGGTGTAAGATACTTCCCGATTTTTCCAGTTACCATTCTCTGTGCATTCGCCATCATTACATAATCTTCGATCTATCTTCTCACCGAGTTAAACATCGCGAACTTAACACGCGTTTCGAGGAAATTCGCGACAGATAACCGCTCGACGAGTGGTCGACCGATACGCGGTAATCGTTTTACGGCCGGCAGAAAAATGGCAAAAATACGTGTCACGTGCCGTAAAGTCATCTCTATCCTCCGCTATTTGTCCAATTACCATTTCCCGTGCGATCGTTGCGTAATCCGCGGGCAAACGTGGCCTCCCCGGGGAAAAAATCGGCAGCCGATCGAAAGCGTATCGCGACGCGCCATTTAGACGCGATGACAAATTGGTTATTCGCGAATGAGCGTAATAATTTGTTCCGGTATAACGTGAATAAATGATCCTTTTAAACGAACGTTTTCTCCGTGCGCGAGCTTTTAACGAGAATAGAATGGAAGATAATTTGATCGTTGCGTACCAACAACGGTTACGACATGCTCAGATTACCAGACTTATGAAACATTTATACAATAATAAGCCGCTGGGACTGGGAAGGGTTTTGCGGAAGCGCGTGGGAGTGGAGACTGTCTCCGGAGAACTTTGTTCCAAGTGTACGTGCACGTTCTAGCAAATGTACACGATAATCGTATGATAATGGACACGGAAAACGCACATAGCGACTTCTGCCGGCGCTATAGCCGGCTGGTGTGCCTACGAGGCGACTCGCGCCACGACATTTCGCGCTCTTGCGAAACTTGCCCCGTTGTTCGCGATAATAGAGGCCTTTAGGTGTTGCCGAGGATCCAGCTTAAGGCAAATAATGGAAGAATAACATCAACGAGCCCAATTCGCTTCGCGGAGGTTAAGTAACGCCTTGCGAGATCGCTGGTTAGTCGGGACGGCGAGTAATTCGATTTTTCTGAAACGAGGTATATACAATCAAAATTGAGGAACTTCTTGGTTGCAAATTATTTCTCCAGATGAACTTATTTTTCCATGGACGTATTTTTACAATTTATTTTTGTTAGGATATTATTAGGATATTAATGGCGAGGTTTATGCAATATTAATTGTATTTGGTTTTTAGTTTTGAAAATCTCGAAACATCATTTTGGACAATTGACGTGGTCTTCGAAATATTTCTCTTTATTCGATAGGATTTCTATATTCGTTAATTCGCAATGAAAAATAATTTAGGTGCAAGTATGTAATCTATATATAATAAATCCGAATTGTATTGTAAATCCGCCATTTTTTGGCAAGACTTGCGGAACCTTGTGATATAACCTAAAAGGAAATGATAATATAGGTATAATATTTAAATGCAATTAATAAATAATCGAAATTGAGGAGCTTCTTCGAAATATTCTCCCCCTACATTTCCCTATCGTCGTATTTTTTACAATCTAATTTTTATCTTTGAATGTCAGGCATCATGATTATTTGACAACTGACACGTTTTCGAAATACTTTGCTTTATGCAATAGGATCTCTATATTTATTACTTCACAATGAAAAAGGAATTTACGTTCAAGTATATAATCTGTCTATAATAGATCCGAATTGTATTGTAAATGTGCCATTTTTTGGCAAGACTTGCGGAACCTTGCGATATAACCTAGAAGGAAATGATAATATAGGTATCATATTTAAATTCAATTAATAAATAATCGAAATTGAAAAGCTTTCTCTAGATATTTTCCCCCTACATTCCTCTATCGTCGTATTTTCACAATCTAATTTCTAACTTTGAATGTCAGGCACCACGATTTTTGACAATTGACACGTTTTCAAAATACTTTGTTTCATACAATAGGATCTCTATATTTATTACTTCACAATGAAAAAGGAATTTACGTTCAAGTACATAATCTGTTTATAATAAATCCAAATTGTATTGTAAATGTGCCATTTTTTCGCAAGCCTCGCGAAACGTCGTCATAGACTTAGATACTTAAATGCAACATCCACGATAAATATTTCTTCCTGCTTTTATTCCATTAAATAATCTCCGTCCTAAAATAAAATGATATCCCAATAAAAATCGACTGAACCGAGCATGAATGAAATAAAACATTATCGCAAGTAGCCACGCGCGGAATGTACATGCGCATGACACATGTGTATTATCTCCATACGCAACAGAGTCCGCTGCTATCTGCGGAATGCTTTGAAACCAATCTCTACCGGAAATGAGGGTCCTACTATACTTTTTATTTGTTTATTTATCCATTCCCGCTGCCGCGTGGTTTTCCTACGACCGATTCGTTCCCTACATATCCGGCTCGTTCTTTCGCGTTTCCTTCCCATTCGAGCGTGAATCACGGCACCCCAGGGCGTCGATGATCCCTCGCGGCTCAGCGACACCCCTGCACGCGTCCCTCCGCGTATGAATTCCGCGACGAAAATCCGCGCGATGCATTCGCGGACGCGTGAATCTCATTAGAGCGGAAACATCGCGCGTTTCGAGCTGGTTGCATCCGTCGTTCTTCCGACGCGTCCTCCCTTTGTCTCCAAAGGGGTGCGCGGGGGCGCGACTCGGGACGCATGCCGGAGATGCATTTGGAAGGGTAAGCCGGTGCGACGCGATATCTGCAAAGCGAAATCGATGCTTTTTCTCAGGTGTAATTTCACGCGAGTACGATAGCTTTAGCTGCGTCGCGGAACACGCTAAAATGGCGGCTCGAGTTTTACTATCGTCTTCGGATCTAATTATTTACACCTCCGGATGCAATTTCTGAGAGACACTTCGTTTGCGAGAGCTCGCGCAGTTTATCTGGATGCAATATGGATATGCAAATGTGGATAATGAGTTTACTGAAAGATACCTTCGACTTGGGTAAGGATCTGGACAAGCAAATATGATATGAGAAGCGTTAGAATAGTGTAGTAGTAGTGCAAACTTTGTTTTCTTACAAATCTTGCTAATCTTGTTACCATTTTATCCGCAGAGGCGTTAAAATGTTTAATGGTGATTGGACTCTAATTGGACTCGATGAGACTATAATACTTAATGGTCGGGTTGTTTTTCCCCTGTCTTTCTCAGTTTCTGGGTACTTTTTGAGGGAATTAAGTGAGCAGGTATGCTTGCCTTTGAAGCATCGCTGTTTTATTAAATCTGCACTATTTTTCATCAAATTTTACAAAGTAATTTATTTACGTGTTTAGTATTTCTGAAATAGAAACCATGTCACTTTGACCATTTTGTAGCTTTTCTCATAGTGCCGCAATGTGAGAGGTACTGATCTACCCCTTCTATATATTTGTTACAGTCGTTAATGTAATTTAGTATAATAATATTGTAAGACAGTTTAGTGCCTAAGAGTCTAGAGTGTGAAAGGAATAAATGTATAGTTTTAGTTTGAACCCCTTGCTCATCCGCGCCTTTGCACCCTTATTTAAGCTATTCATTCTGTCCTTTTCCGTACGCAGGCTTTCGTTTCCAATCATGCCCCTTTCCCACGCAACCTCGGTGGGCCAGGTACTTCAACCACTCTGGAGGCATCCCTAAATTTTCACGTGACTCTCATAACTTGCAATCAATCCTCTTGCATGCGGTCACTTTCATTCTAAGCCCATTCTTGACATTCTTTAAGGGCTGTACTTATTCCAATCCTACATATATATATTAAAAAGATTAATCGGTCTATAAGGTTCTTCATCCGGGTTGCAACAATCGTTTCCGGCTTATGGCGATTCGCGAGACAAATATCTAGCATCGACCACGATTGAAAGACAGTCGGATGCACGCATTGACCCAGTTATCTCAGCCAGGTCTGCAACGAAAGAAAGGACAAACCTCGAGTCCGATTCGATTACTCATTCCTAGCAATTATTCATCGTGCACGGAACTGCGTGGGGACAGTTGGCCATCGATTTATCGCCTCGATACGGTTTCACGGGGCAACATCTGTATCGGAGACCGCTGCACACCGATCGATCTCGTATAAATGTCGCTGCAGCGATTCGGGGAACGCTGGATGTCGTGCCACGTTGGCCGCTCAGTGTGTGGTCGGCTTTACTGCTATAATCACGACGTGATTGCCCGTTACTGGTTCTTGATACCTATTCGTGGCCGCATAAAATTGCCTGAAATGAAAGCATACCAGCCAGCCTGACGTGACGCCTTAATCCGTCCGCTGGCTTTTCGTGCGGTCTCTGCAGCGGGCTGCTCCTTTGGCGCCTCGTCGTCTTTATTTCACCGATTCGGCTGTAAACTGGATGGATATCCAGGAACTCGATTCGTTAGGACGAAAGGAATCTTCCGGTGATAAATTCCGATGAAATTTTCTTTGCACACTTGATTCTCGATTCTGTTAAAATGTTCGAGGAAGTTCGAAGATTTCTCTTGGATGACCGACAGACGTTGACTCCGTTGACTCTTAGTCACTGAAAGGACCTAGCTGATAAAGGCAGGCCAATGTCAGAGTTCGAAACGTCTTACTCATTCCTACCTTGATTATGGGCCAATGGTCATTTTCATCCCTCCAAAAAGTAAGAATGTATAAGCATTCCTGAAAACTGTACTAGGCCAGTTTTTATTCTTCTCTGGTGATACACAGTTATTGTATTTTCGGACTTAGCCTCGTTGTCTTAATCGGTCTATAACATTCTCAACTTGGGTTCCAACATTTCGCTTGCAATTTTGTTAATAGCTTAGGTATTGGGATCCCTCCACGGAGGTTTATATATTTATTTGAGGTCTTCTTGGTTCCTTCGGGTGGTACATGCTTCTTACGAACTGTGTTGTCTGTGGTGGTTCCATATGATTGGCTGGTGTCCTATGCTGCTGGCCTGTTGGTATCCCCGTGGTCGTCGTTGCTATTGTTAGGGCAGCAGGCAGTAGAAGGACGACAGGAAAAGGAAGGGATGCGTTTCGTCCTGGGCCTGCTAGTGGACTCATTAGTAAGGCTTTCTTCTAGCAGGTCCTGCTTTAGACCAGGGATACTTAGGTAGCATAGAAACTTTGTGTTTAAGGGAGGTCGAGGCTTCACCGAGGAAAGTCCTCGAACCTCCTTCAAGCAGGAATCCATCTATTGACGAGGGTGAGAACTTGGTCGTTACATAGGAAAAAATCTGGAAAAATTCTTAAAGTATTATTAACACGTTAAACGCCACGCCGGTGTCACGTCCGTTCGCTTTCGGACGTTTACGTTTCACAGTTAGCTGTCATGCAGGTCCTTCCGGGGCCTGAACGGAAATTGTAGCGCCGGTACCTAGGAACCAAAATGGCGTTTAACGCGTTAACCCTTTGCACTCGCAATTTTTTGGTTAAAGAAGAGTAGGTGTTCAAAGATTTGCTATAAAGCTGACGATATCTTTTAGAACAGTTAATTTCGATACCTCGCACACCGTTGCATTATCTCAAATTTGACTTATCAATGATTATTAAACATTGAAATTTTATCCAATGGCGACTGAAGAGCCCCTCTCGAGTGCAAAGGGTTGAACATCCTAAATCAGCACTGCCAGGTCAGAAAAGTTTTTGCAAGTATTTTCTTCGAATACATTATATTTAAACCTGGAAGCTTCGCTGAACGTTTGTTTACGAGAAGAGCGAATAGCTCGAAATCGGGACGGGGGACGTCAACGACCCTGGGTACACGTAGAAGATCGAAATACACGATGGCTTCTCACTCTGTCGTCCTCTATTGTTAGACGGTCGCGCTGCAATTACCACATTGTACATGTTAACGTATAAATACGTACTCTCTGTTCTCTATTCTCGAAAATATTCCGTGATCGTTTAAAAATGACAAGATCACGATATCAAACACCAATAGTGTCTCGCAATTTACGATACCCTGGACCAGTCGTGCAAAATGAAAATCAAAAGTGCCAAATCGAAGTTTAATTGCCCCAAATAACCCCCTGATCTACGAAGGTGTCTCCGGTCTCTCTACTAAAAGTATGTAGACAACAACCAGGATATGTTTATTGAATTTGTTGAACCACTTTGCGGCTAAGTAAAATACCCGTTTATTTTTGTAACCGATATTTCTGAAAATTAGCATTAGCACGTGTTCGTTTTACAATGGTTTGAACGGAAAGCTAGGTATGCAGGATAAACACGGTGCCAACACGGAGACGCACACGTGCACACACTCGCACGTTACTCGAACGACGGAGCAGTAATGTTCTAAACACAGAGATGTCGCGATTAGCGACATACCAAGTAATCAAATATTCGAACAGAGTGGATACACGGAGTCGAAACTATGGCTGCACCTGCCTCGAAAACTCGCCCACGCGAGCGCGCCATAACGCGATTGAAATCACGGTCTTGGAAACTCGTTCGGCGAAATGTCAACAGGAACGAGCCGCGGAACGCTGGATGAGCCTGCAGGCAGTCGCTAAACCTCTCAATTATCGAGATCACCGTGTCCCGCGGACACGTTCGAGTAAACGCGCTCCTCCCATACCGAACGAGCAATTATTTTTCATTCCGTTTCGCTCGCCACGGTGTATTTAGAAGTCGGCGTTCGCGCTCGGTTATTTAAGTCCTGCGTCGCCCGGAGAGCCTCTCTCTCACTCTCTCTTTCTCTCTCTCTCTCTTGGTCCCGTTCTCTCTGCACGGTCTCCGTTCGTTCTCTTTGTCCGTAACACGTAACACACGTGCGTTACGTAATCGTGCGACGCCCGCGGCCGGCCAGGCATGAATGAGTGACTCACGCGGGCCGGCCGCGTGTGTGCGTGGCCGCGTGCGTACGACCCACTGTCCACGTGTGCGATTCACGCGCGAGCGCGCCCATTTTTCCCCACGCACCGCCGCGCCTGCGTCGCCATGCTTACGCGTTATTTACGCTACCCGCTCAATTTTACCCACCCCTCCTACACCCTCTTCCACCCTCGCGCGAGGTTTCGCGCCTTTTCGGCACCCTCTTCCTCATTCGCGCGAGTTTTCGCCCCTTTTCACGCCTCTTCACCATCCTCTTCGTGGTTCGCGCGATTTTCGCACCTTTCTTCGTCTATTCGCCACCCTCTTCCAAATTCCCGCGAGTTTTCGCGCCTTTTCGACACCCTCTTTTTCGCTTGCCCAGGTTTTCGGGCCTTTCCTCGCCCCTTCATCATCCTCTTCGTGGTTCGCGCGAGTTTTCGCACCTTTCCTCGCCTATTCGCTACCTTCTTTCTCTGTCGTGAAAATTTGTTAATTCTTTTGCCATTTGCTTACCCCCTCCACCGAATTTTCGCGCCTTTCCGCTCCCCTTTACCACCCTCTTTGTCGTTCACGTGAATTTTCGCACTTTTCCTCGTCTATTCGCTATCCTCTTTCTCCCTCGTGAAAATTTTTTTCGCCATTTTCTTACCCACTCCTCCGAATTTTCGCGCCTTTCCGCGTCCCTTTACCACCCTCTTCGTGGTTGGAGCGAATTTTCGTACCTTTCTTCACCTATTTGCAACCCTGTTCCTCCCTCGTGAAAATTTTGTCGTTTTTTCGCCACGTTCTCGCTCCCTCGCACGAATTTTCGCGTCTTTCCGCCACACATTTCCACGCTCGCTCGAATTTTCGCGCATTTTCGCGCCTTCAGGCACCATTACGCGTCACTCGGAATTGAAACGCATCGCGTTCTAGAGGTATTACTTAATTTACCTCGACCGAATAAAAGTTTAAGAGAACGAAGTACTCGCACCGCGAAATGTTACGTAACGAGGTTACCGCGAGGTCGGAACGATGAGGCAACGTAATTAAATAATAATTTGGTAATCTTTGGAAACGCATTGGAACCGAAATGATAGGCGAAACGCACGCAGCCATTGCGTTAATAATCACCTAAGCTGTGTATCACGGTATTTTGCATAAACCGCGAGCACGAGGAATTAATTTATCTTTGCCATCCGAGCATCTACTCTGCCGATAATCGAACTAGCCGTGTAACGGATGAAACGCAGATTTATACCCTGCACCATGACAAGGTCTCGAGGTCCCGATGAATTTATAATCGTCCGAAATAGAAATCGCACTTGGCGCTTCGAGCGCAACCCGATAGGAAAATAGGACGACGTGGGAGCGATAAATAATAAATTAATTTCGCGAGGAAGGAATTAACGACGTTAGTAAATCAAACGGATGCGTGGAATTTTAATTCGACCTCGGCTCGCCTATTCCGCACGCACGCGCGCGCGCACGCTCCGCCGCGTTTTACGCCCCAAGTTATAAATTCGTAGCTAGCCGAGCGACGATTGAAATAAGAACCCGCACGCGGTGGCGCAGTTTCGTTAAACAGAGAACTCTGCAAAGTCACGTGAATATCGGCCAGGTTTACAGCGGTGCCGAACAATAACCGGCGGTAATTTCGGCGTAAAACGCAGCGCGTATTTCCCGAGGCCGCCTTACGTGAGCGACGCGCGTAAAATATTATCTCGAGCGCGAAACGAAAATTTCGCTCGTACGAGCAAAAAACGCCACGGTTATTTACGAGCGGACTGATAAGTGGAGTACCACGCGGCACACGCTTGCCGCGAGCTGTTTCCCTTTAACGTCCGCCACGGCCGCTCGTGCCGGACCCCGCTTAATTCAGTTTCCTCTTACGCAAGTCCGCATTTTTCCTCCGTCGTTGCTCCAGAAACCGTCCGAACCGTGGTACAACCACCTTTCCGCTCCGCCAAATTAATCCCTACCTTCTTCGATAAAATCTAATCCGTATTCCAGACCTCGATTAGCCTACGAAAACATACCACGGTGTTCCATTTTTTATTCCATCTTAAGCGTACATACAGTCAAAGCAAGCCCGTATCGGATACCATTGCAATTGGCTGGAAAGCAAAGGGAAGGCTGGAAATCGGAGCGACACGCTCGAAATGGCGTCTCGATTCTCGCCGCGGCGCAGATAGAGCCATTGTAGGCCGTTTACGGTCTCGTCGGCGATGCATTTAGAAAGTGGTTTATCCGCGACGATGGGGGCATGACTCAACCGTTCGCGTAAACGTCGCTAATACCTTTCTAGCTCGGCGGATCGACCAGGTGAAAAGACACAGCCTCGCGATCCTCTGCTCGACGAGTCTACCGTTGCATCACGGAGATGATCGCCTAAAATCCGTCGCCTTTTAGGGAAAACACGATCGATAGATCGGTCGTCGAAGCATAGATCAATCCTCGTGGGCGATCGTCTCGAACAGGGCGGGAAACGATAGCTCGCGATATTCGTTTAACGAGCGGTGGAGGAAGACACGAAAGTGGGCGTTCCCGCGGCGCGGTCCGTGGTGGGGGTAGCGGCCTTGGTGGACCAGAAACTTGAGCCTAGCTATACACGGCGCGTCGCGCCACGGCGGGAGAATTTAAACGGCGAGAGTAGCTCGGCATTAAACGCAGCCTTTCGAACTCGCGTTTCTCGAGGACGTTTAATTTCCCGCGAGTATTATCCGGCAGTCGTGTTTCCTGGAGATTTCACGGGTGACGGGGCGTGAAAACGCGTGTGATCGACGCGTACCCGGCACGTTCGGAGCGCCTCCAATTAAGAATAATTAACGACGCGTTATTACGGGCCATCACGTATGCGCATTCATTCGAAACCGGCTGATTTCCGCATATGGGTACTCAACATGAAAAAGGAACGGCGATTATTGCGCCTGTGGGATGCATGCTGCCTCCCCTATGAATTATGTATCGCGGCTAGCCTATCAGCCGGCACTATGTTAATTTTTCAACGGGAACTTCTGGATGGAAGCGTGTGATAGACGTGGCAACTGACGACTGGTCTCGCTCTTATCGCTCGTTCCGTTCGGATAACGTAATTGGAGTAACGCGATTCGAGGAACTCGTTTCTCCGCCCGGGGTCGCGCCAATTTCCACCCCCTCGCGATCTCTGCTTCTGCCTTCCGGCACCCTGATTCCACGCGTTTCAACCATCCGTGTTCCCTTATCGATTCGCCCGTTTCCCATTCAATTACCGCGGCGGTCAGGCCACGATTTCGATTTCCGACCGCGACACGCGAATTTTAATATTCGCCAGTGACGTTTTATTTTTCTTCCCGGTTGCTATTAGGGTACACGGAGGAAAGATCGTTTATCGTCGCTCGACGCAGCCAACTTTTCGAGCCTCGTTCAGACGGAATGCGCGATATTCCATTCATGCTATAGCCGGCAGCTCGGTCCTCCTTTGGACACAACGAGCATGCGGTATTATACACGGCGGAGTGGCGAGTTTCGCTCGAACGAACGTCCCACGTGTACGAGCATCTAGATTTTCGTCGGGCACACCCGGGTAAAACTGGGATACAGGCTTGCAATTTGTCCAGTCGCCGTGAAACTCCGGCTAATTATCCCGTATCTAACGTCACGTCCGAGCGTAATTTCGCGTTCAGCCCGCTCGACGGCTTCTCTTTTGGGACTTGCTGCGCGCTCGTTTCCGCGACCATCGCGACACGCGTCTCGTCCACGTCGGCTGTATTTATAGAAACGGCTGGACGACAATAAACGCTCGTTAAATAGAACGAGCCGAAGAGGGGTCCGCGTCGAGGGAATTCTCGCGGCCGAACGAAGCGGCGCCGTTTGTCTAATGACCGGCCACCAAGGCCGCGAGCCCGTTTCGCCAGTTGAAAAATCTCGTTTCCACGTTCTCATGCAGGCGAGACGGGGTCGAACGCCGCTCGAGCTGTCCTAACTTCCGCCGGGCTCTCAATAGCCTGGACATGGACCGGTCGAGTGATCGACCTACACTCGCTTCGGATACGGGTGGAGGCTCCCTCGTGACACTTGGATCGCGTTGGATTTCACGAGCATGCGAGCGAACGTTACCGCGATCGATATGGAAATTTGTCACGAGTTGCGAAGTTGTCGGGCGAGAAGACTCGATCTGTTCTATCGAAAGTATTTCATTTGTACCTTCGATACTAATAAATCCGCCCATTTAAGGGTAAATAGAGATTTACCCTTGCCAAATCTCTTAATCGATCATTGGGCAATCTTGCAGCTTTATTTTATACCATTTCGTAGGATCCTTATGCTCTTCACTGATAATGAGAAGGACATGGTGGGACTGAGTAATGTAGGAATAGAAATATGATTATTATACGCGAATCGATTCCGGTGTTTAATTTACGATTTTTACTATTTTTCCATTGTCGTTACTTCAATGTAGAACGATTCGTGACGATTGCTGAAGAATAATCGAGACAAATGTGCCTTTGACTACAATACATGTTGGTCATTACGTGACGATCATGGTTTCATCTATGTCGCCACAGTGGTCATTAATGATCGGAGTGCCTGAACTAATTGTAAAACTATAATCGTAAAAATTGAATGAAAATTGACAGTAATCTAACCGCTAATTAGAAGATTGAAATAAAAAGTGCCCCATTGAAGCCTACAACCACGTGTGAGGCACGTGGTGAGGTTTCCGTGCCAAAACTGATTATCACGAGCCTGGCCCGTGGCACATCGGTCGGGTCAAAACTGACTATCACGGGTCTGGCACGTGGCACATCGGTCGGGTCAAATGCGAACACCACGTGTCACGCCCGTGATTTATCGATATGCCCCACTTCAATTATTAACCTTTATCGTTTGTTCTAATATATCATTTAATTTTAATCATTATTTTTAATTTTTCACTTTATTTTTGTAATTTACTAAATTAACGTTTCTCGAATTATATTTTTCTAATAACTACGTTGCTCCACGTAAGTCGTGTGCGATTATTACAACTTAAAACAGATTTGTCGAGCTGTGAAATTTTGGGACCACGCTGTTGAATCTTAAATCGCAGAGCAAGGTGTTAATTGACTTTTCCAGACAATTCAATCTTCCCTGTATTTTCTTTCCTCAAAGGAAAAGAAAGTAATTAAATTAGTCATTTCTTTCTATGAAACGTACCTCTATATCGTCTTCCAGCTACACTCTGTTCATAGTATAGGAACCACTGGTCCTCGGCCGGCCCTAATTCCCAAAGCTGCCGGGAGCCGCGCGAAAGAATCATTTTTCAATTTGTCGCGGGATTTTCACGGCGCGACTGTTATTTTTACGAGCACGACGGCGCCGGGGTTACATTAGTTGTCTCGCGCCGGCCACGGGCGGTCGGGAACTTAATTTTCGGACGTTGTCCGTGCTCCGCCGTGGAAAGTGCTCGTGGAAACGAACGGCCGAAGGACTCTCGAGCACGCTGACGGGGGTGCTGCGAGTCCTGCGGCGAGTAACCACGCTTCAACCCCTCTGGGATAACGAACGGGCCGTTTCGCGACTCCCGTCTCTTCCTCCGACCGTTTCCTTCCGATTCCACCGCCAAGAGCTAACAATTCCGCGTATCTCCTCGTCCATCGAACGTTTCCTCCTCTTTTCCTCTCGGTCGCGGCTCCGCCTCGCGATCCACGCGAATTTCTAGCCGTCCACGTTTACTCTGGCGAGAGAGCGGAGAAAAATGGACGAGCTTCAGCTGCTATGGCTCCCGTTAAAATCGTAACATCCCGTCTGTTTGCCTACCCCCGTTCGACCTGTTGATCCGCGTAATCCAACCCCTCTGCTCGTCAACGCGACCACGGATTTTTAATGTCCCCTACGCCGAGATTTCTCCCTCCTTTATTTCCGCTTTAACTGGAAAATGGACACCCAGGTACCTTGTTCTAACTTTTCGTACCTGACTTTCTGGATGAGAGACCGTGTGGAAATTTTATTTCCAATTTTTTCTGCGAACATTTGAATTTGGATCGAATTGTTCCACGTTGAAATGCTTTTAACCCTTATCGGTTGTAAGTTACCTCTCACGTGACAATAGTACTTTGTGGAAGGTGACAAGACGGAAATCTTTGGCATATTTACCCAGTCCAGCTACAATCTAATGAGAATTACGTATAAAAAGCTAGCGACCAATGAGGATTAACCCTTTGCGTTCAGTCACCATTTGATAAAATTTCGAAGTTCAATATTCATTAATATGTCAAATTTCAGATAACGTAACGGTGTACGAGGTATCGAAATTAAATAATTCTACGTGTTAATTATCATACGATTTCTTATTCACTGCTCAGAAAAATATCCTCAGCTTTGTAACAGAAAATCTTTGAACTCCTATTCTTCTTTAGCCAAAGAATCGTCGAGTGCAAAGGGTTATCCGTGCTTAACATAAATATAAAGTACATGTGACAGTTCCGGGGAAGTTTGTATAAATGCAAGAATACAAAGAATTAGATCGCTTTATTAATTTACCAATTATCTCGTCGATAATTAATTCCAATATTCGTATAAAAGACATAGGAAGTCTGCCACGTCTTCGACGAAAGATTATTAAACGGGCAAGGACAAATTCCCCACACAGAATCAGCAAGTCCGCAAATGAATTTTCAAGTCTGACTTATACTTCGTATCGCTCGTAATTACTTTTACTTTGTCCTCGTATTCATTCCACTTTTCATAATTTCTCTGTCCATTATCACCTCGCATTTTCATCTCGCATTCGCTTTGTGCGTCCTCGCGCTGATTTTATATCCTGCAAATGGACGCGCGTCGGCCCGTTAAATAAACAAAGAGAAAAAAGGAAGAGAAGGCTGAGGAAATAAAATCAAAATTTTAACGATCCAACGAGCGGCGAGTGAGACGAAAGCAGCGGGATAAAAATAACGGAAGGAACGGCTCCCCTGTCCCACCCCTCTGAAAATAAAATTAGAAAAATCGCAGAAGCGGTCCTCGCGGATTTTTCCGCTTCCTGGTGGAGAAGGAGGAGTAGAGGCGGACAGGTGCTGCGCTGGCAGAAGGAAAAATCCGCGCGATTCCGTTTGCGAAAGAGAAGGCCGGCGCGAAAGCACTTAACCCGAAAGGGGTATTCGCGGCGTTAGGCAACGGACGCAGCCTTTGATTCCGACGATATTTACGGCGGCCACGGTGCTCGAGGTTTCACTGAACTAGTTTTCCGCCGCGAGTGGTGCAAGGATACGACACACATACCACACTCTGCCGCGACATACGTAAACAGGGAGCCCCGAGCACGCACTGATCGATCGAGTTCGCGATTTCTCCACCTTCTTCCGTTCCTCTCTTCCGCCAAATTCTATTTTCTAATTTTAATTCGACCCCCGAAGTCCGAAATCGGCTCCGTCGATTAGATGATAGCAGCCATTGTTTTATATCGCGTTCCTCACTTTGTCGAAGTTTGTCCGAGGTAGAGCTCGATTTATGGGGTAATTGTTAATCCTCGTGTCAGATGTATACAGGGTGTCCCAGCAACGGTAGTTCAACCGGGATAGGGGTGATTGAAAGAAACAAATCGAAAATGTAGAATAAAATATTTCCATTTGAACCTTCGTTGTAGAGAAAATAGACTTTGAATATTTACCGAGTACTTGTGCACTTAGCTATGACTTACAATTAAATGGATAAATCATCGATACATGAGCACTGGTGGTAAAACCGAGGAGGGGGTAATTCTAGATGAAAAAATAAATTGAAAATGTAGAATAAAATATTTCCATTTGAACCTTCGTTGTAGAGAAAATGGACTTTGAATATTTACCGAGTACTTGTGCACTTAGCTATGGCTTACAATTAGATGGATAAACCATCGATACACGAGCACTGGTGGTAAAACCGAGGAGGGGGTAATACTAGATGAAAAAATAAATTGAAAATGTAGAATAAAATATTTCCATTTGAACCTTCGTTGTAGAGAAAATGGACTTTGAATATTTACCGAGTACTTGTGCACTTAGCTATGGCTTACAATTAGATGGATAAATCATTAATATATCAGCATCAGTGGTACTATTGAGGAGGGGGTGATTTTAGATGGAAAAACAAGTCGAAAATAAAGAATAAAATTTTTCCATTTGAATATTCGTTGAGAAAATCCTCTTTGAATATCCACCGAGTACGCGTGCACTTAGCTATGAGTTACAATTAAATGGATAAACCATCGATACATGAGCACTGGTGGTAAAACCGAGGAGGGGGTAATTCTAGATGAAAAAATAAATCGAAAATATAGAATAAAATTTTTCCATTCAAAGCTTCGTTGTCGAGAAAATCGACTTTGAATATTCACCGAGTACGCATGCGCCTAACTTTGGCTTAGATGGATGGATCCTTTATCCAACTGTATCAATCAAAATTCGTCCTACACCTTGGCATGCACAGCATCAATTTTCTGTAAATGTGTGGGCGGGGCGTATAGGCGAGAAATTGATAGATCCTTATAGGATGCCATGCAGACTAACAGTTCGACTTCGTTTACAATTTTTGCAAAATAATCTTCGCAATATGTTGCCTAACTCAGCATAATTGGAAACACTTTGTCAAACATTTTGGTCTGAACATATGTGAATTTTTTAATAAACAATTTTCTGGATGAATTTTTTAATAAGACTTTGGAAATTGCATTTAAAATGCAATCACTATTATTTTCAATACAAATGGAATCACTCCAAAGCATTCGATAATCATTAATTCTGCATTTTTGCAGAAGAAGGAATTTTCGAACATTTCTGATAAGTATCACTGAAAATCATAGATATCTTAATATCTTAGGTTGTTTCCTTGCTCAGGACGCCTACTACGAGTTATCTCGTTCCTTCATTACTTGCCATATTTGTACAGCTACGAGGAAACCCGTAGTATAACTATAGTATAATTCAAAAAGGAAAAGTTTATACAAGTTTATTCATGCAGAATAACATTTTTATGGTTTGTAACAATTTTTGAAACAATCTTGCACGTCAACTACGAGATAACTCGTAACATTTACAAGTTACAAATATTCGTAAGCTTTTTGATTATTATTATGTACTATAAATAAAATTTTTAATAATATAACATGATTAAATCAAATTGACTTTTTAGACCAGAATCGTGAAAACTTGCGTGGCAGTCAACCCTTTTAGTGTTAACCCTCTGCACTCTCTAGGCACCAGTCAGTCGCCATTTAATAAAATTTCGATATTAATAAATATATCAAATTTAAGATAATATGACGGTGTGAGAGATATTGAAACGAAATAATTCTACGTGTTAATTATTATACGATTTTCTATTTACTGCTCAACAGAACATCTTTAAACACCTACTCCTCTAACCAAAAAATCGTCGAGTGATTAGGGTTAATATCATGCATTTTATAAGACATAAGTTTATACAAACTTCATCTATTTCACCTCTGTCACACTTACAATTAGTCAAAGTTTGGTTCCAACTTTATATGTGTTCGTGTATCTTCGATACCATAGATGTACCCACCGATACGTGGGTGTATGACACCTGGTGACTAATTAGGTTCATAGCTGAGCCAATCGTCAGTCCGAACGAAACAATCGAACAGCAAACACGTGTGTTACATAAAAGGTGAAACCATGTACAAAAATGAAATCCCACTGGTGTATTTATTCCGCAATAAAACGATCACTCGATGTAGAAGGCACGATCGAGCGGTGACAAATGTACTTGACTGGGTGGGCTGAGCCGCTGGCGGATATCTTTAGAGTTCTAATTACGCTGCGATTGGCAGTACCATAGAAATACTTTTAGAACCGTGATACACAAATATAACACGTGTCTGCCGTGAGGACGTCACCTTCGTGGACGTCTGTAAAATTGTGACTCGTAGCGCGAACGGTCTCGTTAATTATGTTCTAACCGCTTGGCTGACGCGTGTCATGATCGCTCGCTTTGCGTCCTGTTGTTGCAACGTGCCGTTCCATCCGCACTGAATTCTCCCGTAATTCGTTCCCCGTTTTATTGGTATTTAAGACAAACAAAGTACCGAGATACTAGCGTCTCTTGGGATTTTGTAGCAAATCTCGGAGCAGGCTACGCGACGATGTTTAGAGATCGTGTTACTCGATGTTTGCGTAACGAGTGTAAACTTGGCGTCTTTCGACGACATCTTTCCAACAGTCCTTGTCCCTCAAACGATTATTATCGGGTTTATTATCAATAAGGTCTTGGAATATTCTCTAGTTATTTAATACTGTCAAAAATTTGTCAATCAACGATATTCCTTTTATTTTAATACCTTGATGACCATTATGTGGTCACCAAGTGATTGGCAGTACTAATTTTTGGAATAAAATTAGTACTCTAATAAGTAGGGAACTTTGCAAAATAAATAATGCGTCATTTTTATTTATTTCTTTTCGTCATAATGCTTAATAATCTTAAGAATATTGGGAATTATATTGTGACAGTCATCGTTCGTATTAATCATTATAAAAAATTGCATCAAGTTCATGAAAATTGGCACCGATTGATGGTGTGATACCCAGAATATTATTTAATATTGTCTAAAATTTGTCAATCGACGATATTCCTTTTATTTTAATACGTCGACCTCCATGATGTAGTCACCAAGTGATTGGCAGTACTAATTTTTGGAATAAAATTAGTATTCCAATGAATAGAGAATATTGCGAAATAAACAGTGTGCCATTTTTATTTATTTCTCTAATTTTATCGTGACAACTATCATTCTAAACAATCGCATTCAGCACTCTTAATCGCTGATGTATACCCTAAACGATATATCGAAATCATAGATCAAGCTTATCAAAATCGGCACCAATTGATGGTGTAATATTCAGAATATTATTTAATATTGTCTAAAATTTGTCAATCGACGATATTTCTTTTATTTTAATACGTCGACTACTATGATGTGGTCACCAAGTGATTGGCAGTACTAATTTTTGGAATAAAATTAGTATTCCAATGAATAGAGAATATTGCAAAATAAACAGTATGCCATTTTTATTTATTTCTCTAATTTCATCGTGACAACTATTATTCTAAACAATTGTATTCAGCATTATAATAGCTGATATAGACCCTAAGTGACATAGCGAAATCATAGATCAAGCTTATATAAATTAATGTGACTCTCAGAATATTAACTTTGAATTCGCCATATGCGGAAAATGGTCGCAGGCTAATCGTATTACTGTCAATTACTTGTGCCTGGCACTGAAAACATTTACCCATAATACCTGACCAATTCTACGACGTCGTTATACTACTTCTACTGCTATAGCACCTGGACACCGATGATTACATTCCCCCTCGACCAAATCGTCAATGAAGACGCGTTCCTGGCGCAATTAGCCCGAGGAAGCTCCCCAGGCGTCGTTCAGAAATAAAAATTTCTCAAGCTCTCTGCGACGAAGCTTTTTACGCTTGCCGAGCAAGAGCATTCCGCGCGGAAACGGAGCGATGAATAATACGAACCCGAGAAATTAGAACGTCGACGAGCGACGAGTTAACGCGGGCCGCATGCAGGCTCGTCGACGGCGCCCACCAATAATACATGGTCGCCTGCTAAATCGGTGCTACCTGGCCCGAATAATACCTCTAAAAATACGTGAACCCGGCTTCGGGACGAGCAGGAAGCTCGGACCGTTGGTGGACGGCATACCGACGGTGTCGACCGTTTTGTTCGTCGTTCGACGAACACCTCGCCTGACCCGCGGCCAAGCCATCTTCGCCGGTTTCAACTCCGCGCGGGATTAAATCGCGGAGGAGTCTCGGGCTGGGAAACACCTCGATGAATTTCTCGCGTTTCACCCTCGTTAATGAAACGTTCAACGTCGTCGGCTGTGACCCGTGGGGGTCGCGGAAAGAAATTTCAGCAGCCACGCAGCAGCGGTTTCCGGCGAGTTTCGCGACGCTCGTGACGTTTTAATCGCCGTGATAATGCGTCCGGTTTTACGGCAGCTGCGAGTTTTTAATTTCGCAGATTACGAGGACCCGGCGGGTGCTAATTTTGGTTAGCTTGAAAAAATAAAGAGAGCGATAAAGAGGAGTTACGAGTGCCTTTCTCTCCCTCCTCTAACCCTGGGGTGGTTATAAATTTTGACAACCGGTCGAGTTGATTTTCGAAAGAAAGGACGCGGACATGGGGGGTGCCGAGTTGAAAGGGAAGAAAAGAAAATGGCATCGATAACGTCCCCGAGACGCTGGCTTTCTACGCGATCCTACAATAACGGCAATTGATATAATAATCGCGGGCTTTGGTTCCCGCTGACAGGGGGTGGTTTAAAATTAAACCACGCTACGTTAACGGCTGCCACTGCTGAAAGGAAGGCCTCTAATATAGACTTGTCCGTCCCGATGGCACAATGGCAAACGTGGAAATCGATATCGCATGCTCTTACACAGTTTTCAACCGGTTTCTTCCGCGAAGGGAGCAAGACGCCATAATCGGGCTGACCATCCCTACCCCTTATCTTTCATCGAAATTAATAATCGCTTTCCGCGTAATTTTCAAGGCGAATTTCTAAATACACCCTGGACTCGAACTCGGATCCAATCCGGCCAATTGCTCCTTCATGATTCCTCGACAAACAGTCCTCAGCCAAGGATACCAGTTCTGTCCTTCGTTATACCGGAATATCGATTAATCGATTAAGTAACGATACGCGAGAAACGAGGGTATGAATTATTTATGCGTTCGAGTAATTCCATCTCGACGATCCTTTACTAAATCGCTGCAACGATTCCCAGCTTGCTTTTCCCGGTTTGCCGTTTAATTGCTCTAAAATAAGAACCGATTCCCATCGAGCGTCCTTCTTAGTCTCGAGCGTTCGAGATGGTGGAGAAAGAGGGCGGGAGATGGGAAAAAAAGCGGCGTAATAGCGAGAAGTGGAAGAGATCCGGAGTCACTCGAGGCGCGGAGAGATTCAGAGGATGCAGCAGGTCGGTTTTCCAGGTCAAAACGCCGGGTCCCGTGTCAGCTTCGGGACGCCCGGCGACCTCTCGATAATCGGTCCGATTAATCCGCTAATGAAACGCCTTCAGCCGGCCTTGAAACGTCCGGCAACGAGTCGCGCCTCCCAAGATGCTTGCTAATAGACTAGTAACCTTCGCCGCGGCTACCAGCCTTATCTAAACACGCTCGCCGGTTATTACGCAGTTCACCGCTATCAGAAAAGTGGAGCGATCGATTCTCCACTTGCTCTAGTTTCACCGCAGTTGCAGATCGAGTTAAGCCGATCTGAAACTTCCACGGCTCGTGTTCTCCGCGTTCATGTCGGGGATCGAGCGTCGACCGGCTGTCTCGTGGGACTCTCTCGATAACCATCCTCTCGCCACGATGGATGCTGTTGCCTATTGTGAGCTTCCAAGTCGTTCCGAGTAACCTCATTGCGATTCTTTGGTTAATTTAAGCATAGCTCGAGACTTTCCAACGCGCTTCGTTCGTCTTTGGCTGTTGACAGGTATTAGGAAGTCAAGGCGAAGAGCTGGAGGACTCATCGGCGAGGCTACCTCAGATGCTGAGATAGCGGAAGTGAGGTTAGGTACTGTGCCTCTACGAGGAGATTATTTATAGATTCTTCATTGTTTTCTAGATGGCGGATTTTTAGTTATCATCCCCTTCTCCTAATTTCTTGGTAGCCAAAAATTCTCGTTTGTGAAAGCTACACGTATATACTTGGATTGTGCTATTATTTATTTATGTAAATAATTTTGTAAATGCTTGGTGTAAACTTTCTTACGTGGCTGTAAAAATTAAGCGTTGGATTCTTGGGGACCTTATGGTCCCTGTTAGAAAGCTTCCTTTGTTAGTGGAGAGATTAGACTTGCCGGATTTTTCTAAGTTTGTGAAACACTCGAGGGGTTAGAAATTGGCAAAAATTCTCGTCTATGAAAAGTAAACAGTCCTACGTGTAGTATTTTTTAATAGTTTGCAGTGGGATGATTAACTCGGAGTAATTAACATATTTTCTTAGTTGAGACACACAGATCTTTGCACAATATTCTCTCTCTTAACACGTGGTCGAATACAGACTAACTCACTTGCTACACTATATAACAACAAAAACGTGTGTTTACATAAATTGAAGGAAGATGTCGCGATTGTATGTAAATCCAACACCTTAAGCATTATGCTAGATTTCTGCTAATCTCTAACACTACGTGGTTGTCAAAATTAGATGTTGGGTTCTTGAGGCACCATATGGTGCTTGTTAGAAAGCTTCCTATACTTACTCGAGAGATTAGATTTGCTCGATTTATAAAAGACACTATTTTTCCAAGTTTGTGAAACACTCGAGGGGCTAGAAATTGTCATTGTAACAATTATGCAAGATGAATAAATAAAATATCCCGACGATCTTCTGCTCAATTTATAAAGGAGTGTTTTTCCAAGTTTGAGAAACGCTAGAGAGGCTAGAAATTGGCATTTTAACAATATTGCGAGATGAATAAATAAAATATCCCGAAGATCTCTCGCTCAATTTATAAAAGAGTGTTTTTCCCAGTTTGTGAGACACTGGTGGAGTTAGAAATTGGCATTTGAACAATTATTCGAGATTCATAAATGAAATACCCCGAAGATCTTCAGATTGTTTCCTGGAAGCCAATAGCAAATCTGTTAGAACGGAATAAATTTCGGTGTTCAAAGGTTGAGGAGTATCACGAAATTCGTGTATCAATTTCATAGCACGATTTCCTTATCCATACTCGACTAAACTCGCCGCGCTTTCTCCGAGATTCGCGAAAGGCTGCCGACGCTAAGTGCACGCAATCGCGAGACGTTTCGTGCATTTCGAGGTCGGAGATCAGGCCGCTTTCGAGCGTTATTAGCACAAGAAAGCCCGCCACGAGAATGTCAGCGCCGATGAAATCAGCCGACGTGCCGATCATTCGCTACGCCGCCATTTCTTTCTACCCTGTGGCCAAATCGCAGCGATCGTGCCGCCAATTTTCGCACGAACAAGCGTCTCTCGGCTATTTTCTCTTCTCTGAACTTTCAGCGCAGGGATGGGTCGCGAAAGGATGACGTCTTCGCTTTTTAGGTTGAGAAAGTGTGTTACGTCGTCCGCAATCGCGAGGTTCGGAGTAACTTGTTGCTCTATTCGCAATACCGCCATTGAAGATTTTTCTCCTGCAACCGATCGCAGATCGCGTTATTTTCAAACGAATAATCGGACTCGAGTCCTATCACCGAGTGACAGGAAAAATATGGCGTGTCATATATTCCACTGTCATCCACCAACAGCGCGTCGTTCGTTCCTCATCGCCAAGTTTTAATCCTTTCGCTTCCATCAGGTTCGTGGACCTCGATTACCCTAACCTTTAGACACAAAAAACATAAAAAAGGACTAAACGCAAAGATCAGAGATCGCCATGACAGCGAACGTGTCGATAGACAGAGGCTAGAGATGAGAAGTACGTACTTGGCGAATTCTTATTTCCCTCGGAAGGTCATCTGTGCAGTGTTCCAAGTAAAATAAACTGTGATTGGCGATTAGGTGAGTGGTGATCAAGACATCAGCTGATTGAAAGGTCACGTGTCGGTTAAAGGTCCAGATAAGCGACACGCGGATCCTGTCAACATACAACGAGGAATTAACGTCGATGTCGCAACCTTTGTTTACTTCGATCCGAGTTACCCAACCTCTGTGTCGTTCATTCCTCTTCCCCTCACGCTGAAACAGCCTGGCTGCTTCTCTCAGCCGGCATCCAGGGCCCGTAAAAGACATCTGCCTTGACACCTCCCTGCAATTTGTCTCGGAGCTACGAGCTAAACCACCAGGAGGAAAAACCACCGTGGCCAAACACGCGAAATGACTCTCACCTCGAAGAAATGGCACGGGAATTGGCAGTTTTTAGCTCGCGGTGTCCGAGCACCTTGGAAAAATCGATGCCAGGTTCGATCCCATCGCAACGTACGCGAACACCTAGTCGTTCCCCTAAGTTACGAGGGCACCGACCGGCCGTCTTATTCTTCCACCCTGTTTCCCGGGGTGCGAGAGCACGCGACTACCAGACGGCAGGTGTTCGAGATTGTTGCACCCGGCAGATGTTGCCCCGCCGTCTTAACCTTCTTTCTCGCGCTCCTCTGCTTCAGCCTCGCTCTTCTTCTTCCCCAGACCCAGCCACCCGGTGCGTCGTTCCCTCTTTCGTAGAGCTGTCCCTTCCTCCTGGTCGACGTCGAACAACGGTCCTCGCAGGATCGACCAACAAATTCCTCATGCCTCGTGCCATCCCCACGAGCCGTTTGCCCCGACGCCTGCCCCGAGAGGTGAGCGACATTTACACGGTGGTCGTCGGGACTTTCCTTTTGCTCGTTTCTAATGCACCTTTGATGACCAGCTCTACGACGGACCTTCGTTTAGAGCATCCCCTCTCCGTTCGAGTGTCGCGATGGAACGATGGGGATCGAGTTTCGAAGGAGACACCTGGACATCTAGAGTCTGGGGCCTCTAGACAGCGCGGTCTCGCAGTGGTCACGGCTGTTTCGAATTCAGGTTCCAGTGGTCGGATGACACGATTTTGAAAAGGTTACCGTGGTATTCTGTCCTAATCTAGCACACTCGCATGTACGAGTGTCTGTTCGTAACCGAGAGAACGCGTGTGCGCGTCGATGGAGTCCCGTTTCTCTGTTCCCCGTTAACTTCTCAGGGGAAGGTTCGATTACCTTCGGGATTCCCGTAACCGGCTCGAACCTCCCTGCAAGTGCAGGTTATTCGAAAAGGGTATCGCGTTGGTCGATTTCTCCGCTCGTTCCTCGATCACGCGAGGCCGGGGGTCTCGGAAGTCCCGTAAAGATACGCGTCGACGACCGCCATCGTTCGCATTTCATACTGGAGGCATTTTTCGAACGGCAAGTCGAAACTTTCCGCGCATGGTCGCTAACCCATTGCCTGCCGGGACGTTAGAAACGATCGATCGCGTTTCTTCCCGCGTCGTAAGAATTATATTATTGCTCGTTTATGCGACGCCGTTACATTTACGTAAATATGTCAATAGCCATCCGCGGGCATATTTCCGTTTGAACGACAATAATGGAATTTTTACGACGGCCGGTCGTACGCTCGCCCGTGCCAGATACGGGCTAAACATATGTACGAATTGCCCATAAAGTCGAGTCCCTCTTAATGCAGCTTCTTATACGTTCGAACGATTCGCCTTGTAACTTCCGTCGTTGAATGCGAGCGCGGCCGTACGAGCACGCGTCCTCTAACGCTTTTATGGCCATTACGAAGATAATGCGTCAGCGTCGGGGGGCCACGCCACCGAAACCTGCCTCTTTCCTCGTAAATCTACGCGCGGTTATTCCTCGTGGCTTTGTCGCGGCTTTGTCGCGGCGACCGGAGCGGTCGACCGGACCAATCCCTCTCCGGATCGTGATAGAATCACGCGCGAGTTCCTCTATATTTGCCAGCGTATTATCGCGGACAAATTTACGAGCTCTCCGAGCTGTTTCCGCCCCGCCTTTCCATCCGTTGCTCCCAAACCAGAGGATTTGCGCCCGTCGCGTCCGCTTCTTCTCTGACGTCGCGCGGATTCGACCTTCCGTCACGGTACCTCGCGGTCCCCCCGTGGTCCCCCGTGGTCCCCCGTGGCCGGTCGTCGGACCGTTAAGAACGCACTCGCGCACACAGGCGGAACAACGGGCAAGAAGTTGAAGAGACGGTTCTCGCTCCTCGGACGGCCTCGAGATCATCGACTCGTCCGCAGCTGAATAGGGGGTCGCGTAAAAAATTAGAAAGGAACGGCCGACCCTCGTTCGTTAGCAGGCTCCATCCTCCGAAAAGGATCCGTAAAAGGATCCAGGTCTTTGACAGACACGCGAACTCGGCTCGTTAATTTTCTTTCAGCCAGACAGAGAGGCCGCCTTTATTTGTCTAGCTTTTTCCCGCGCGGTGAACTCGAATGGCGGACATAGGGGAGCCTCTCGCGGCGGGGCGGCTTGGGGAAAGCAAAAGCAGGAGAAGATAAACGGCGTTGTCGAGGAAAGCTTCTTCGGTACGGTTGCACCTGCCTGGCACGTGGCCCGATCGTTCGTGTGCGCGTCCCTTAAACCGCTCTCTACTCGTTCGCCATCTCGCGGATGATCATCCTCCGCGTCTCGAAAGGAGACCACTCTTCTTCCTGCTTCCTCCCGTGTCTCTCCTCCACTCTTCGAGATTTCAACCATTCCGCTCGTCGATGCCTTTCACCGCTTTGGCATTGTCCGAACAATCAATTAGTCATCGTTCCATTTCCTCTTGCCAGTCTCGCGAGAGAGGGGTCGAGGGAACCTCTATTTTGGCAGTTCTTGGCCCACGTTTTGACATAATCCGAGTTACGTGAAAGAGTCCTGTATACGTAACATCCTTATCCGAGCGTAAAGTATAATTTTGGTCGGCTAAATGGAATACCGGCTTACCATTCCAAAACGCTGATGAAGAATCTGCACGTGACAAAGTGGATAGATAAAATGGCGCGCGACGGGAAGGGGGGAAAATTACGTCGGACGTTTAATCGGTGGACGGGGGGAAGAAATTCGGGCGTTGAAAGCGTAATTCGTCGTAAATGGAAATGTCGAGGAGAGCATAAAGTTGGCCGGGGTCTGGCTGGCCGGAGATCGGTCGGTTTTCCAACCGCGGCGACCGCACTCGCATTGTCTGGCCTCGCCAGACGAAGACGATCGATCCTCGAAGATCCTTTCCTTCCATCGCGTTCTATTAATCCCGAGCGAACGGCCTTACTCGCCTGCAGATTAGAAAGTGCTTCCGCGATCTCGAAATATTTTCTGGTCGCGCAAGTGAATCGCTAATGCCACGCGGACGCGCCGAGGCACGTCCTTGCCGTCTGTCGTATTTCTTTTGCGTTAATATGCTCGTCGGAATACCACGGGCGTCTGGAATACCATCGGGGTGCAAAAAGCGGCGAAAGTAATGAAATAATGAAAAATACTTCCAGCCATATTCGAATACCTCTATCCAACTGGTCCAGCAATTCGGGTCGCGCGGTTGGAAATTGCTCAAAGCCTAACGAACCACGACAGCCATCGCTGGTGGCTACTGAGGCTACGAGGACACGTCTGGAAATCGTGTCCAGATGAGAAAATTTTGATCACTCCTCGGTTATTTACGGTGATCAGAGTGTAGTGTGGATCCAGGAAGATGCACGATCCACGCAACGAGGAGGAGCAGTGACGGCGCTGTCCGTTGCTCGGGGAACAGAAAGCCCGAGACGCGGCGCGTGGCGGGACTGGTCTCGGCGAGAGGAACGAAGACGGACGAACAACAAATAACGGCGAAGAGAAGGAGGGCATTTCCGGCCGGTGAAAGTCTAGATAATACCTGGGTTCGAGGCTAGACGCCGGAGAGACTGCGTCGCACGGAAAGCCGCGACGGTGAATCTCGCAGGTACGAGAGGCGTGGGGGATCGTGGAGAGCGTAGACAGACGCGGGGGGAGAGAGCGAGACGGCGAGAGTGGGGCCGCGGGTGCGGAAGCGAGACGGGGGATAGAAAACACAGCGGAGGAGGCTGGCAGAGGTGAAAGTGAAAGTGTAACGGCGAGGAAAAGATCTCGTTCGCCGTGTCCTCCAGACGTTCGCTCCTACCAGGAAGACGAGACAGCGTTTGGCGAACGGCGAGCTCGCGCTCGAAATACGCCACGGTGAGAGGCGATCGAATCGGGATCGAGGATTCTTCGTGGCCGCGACGGCCATCGTGAAAGCGGACCACCGGAGCACTCGTTTATTCCTGCGGCTCGAGTAACGCGTCGCGCTCCACCACGAGCTTCTTTTCCAACCGGAGTGCCAGCGAAAGTTCCGCTGGACGGGCCTCTAAAGCGAACGAAACATTACATAGGTGTCACTTGCGAGACTCCGTGACGATTTTATTCCCGGGGAAGAAGTACATACGTTTGATTGGCAAATATAAAGAATTATTTTATTTTATTCTCTTATGGTAAAATTCAATAGTGAAGCAAACTCTACATTCCAGCGGTGTGGGGGCGATCCCTTCCCCCAATGTTCTGTCTTTTGTCACCAGTCTTCTGAAGACGACTTTTTACCTGCGAGACCTGAACAGGCCAGTTCTAACCATTCGCCCGTTCAATAAAGATCTACGCAGTTTTTCCACGGTTTTTCACTGACTACTATTCCTTGCGTAATAACCCCTTTGACATATTGTAAGATATATATTTATTATTCGCTAAAGAGGCTAGGAATAAAGTATAAACTGAAAGACTAGACTGATAACTGATCTATGACACTCTCGGTATATACAACTCTGGCTAAAAGCTCCGTAGAGGACTGTCTCGAGACAGCCCTTGTACCCTTATTCGAACCTAGCAGTCTCTCTTCTTTCTTTCTCGATCACTCATAAACATCCCGTCCATACAATCCCTGCACGCGGTCACTTGTCCTTCCACGTGCACTCCAGGTATCACCCTGAACACTCGATCTGAACCCCAGGCTGCTGCTTATTATCCATCATCAGCCAGGTAGGCCCGAGTGTTCCCTTGCACTCGCTCTCAAACCCATCCTACGTTATTTTCATCGTTCGTAGAGTCGACGTAAAGTGGAGGAAAGAAAGGAATCGGGGGTTGTACGTAAAAGAAATCGGTTTCGCACGAGTTACTTTATTCGCGATTTTAGCTCGTTCGTATTTTCCATTCGTTTGTTTACCTTCCCGATTTGCTTGTTTACATTTCCATTTTGTTTATTTACATTTCGTATTCGTTTTTCTGCATTTTGTTCCCGCCTATTGACGTTCCCGTTTGTTTACTTTCTTGGTCCTGATTTTACATTTCGGCGTCGTATATCTGCGTTCCCGGCTTGTTTGTTTACGCCTCGGTTTTGTTTATTTACGACCTGGTGCAGGTTTATCTTTATTTCGGCCAGCGCGATTTCGATTTCCGCGCAGTCGCGTGATTTGCTGCGATGCATCGTGCTCGAAGTCACACGCGTCTTCTCAATTATTTATTATCGTTAATCCTTTCCCCTGTTAATCGACAGGTCGTTGCATATGAAGACATTGTCTCGTCGGATATTTTAAATGACCACATTTTTAAAGCTTTCGTGCAACATTATGGTCTTATCGTTAGTCACTCGTCTTTGCGATTTTTCTTCCAATTCACTTCCAATATAATTATCGATCTGTCAATGTTTCCCGTCATTCTATTTTTTCTGTCAAGATTCCACTGCTTTCTCATTCACCGGTTATTTGACCGCGGAAGTTTTAACGTTAAAATTGGTGTTTAGAGGTCATTTCGATGTCTGTTTTCTATGATCGCATCTTCAATTTCGAAGGTTTAACCCATGTTCTCTCCAGGTCTCGAGTACATTCGTGTTTTCGTGCCTAAATGTTGGTAATCGGGTACGAGTTAACCGGTGTTTGCACTTAAATTAGTTTATTTATTTTCCGAAGCTGGAAAATGTTTGGAGATCTTTGTAAGAGCATTTTAGACGATACCCTTAGTTATCTTCTTTGTTTAAGATTTTAAGAAGCGCACGTGCGTGAGATAACCCGGGGCCCTATTCTTCACGGGGCCTAGTTTCTTCCCTTTATTTCACGTACCTTTTTACCGAACTGTTGAGCCAGTGCTTCTTTCTAAAAACATTAAATACGTAATATTTACTCACATTGGCTTACATATTTCAACGCACGTTGAGAATTATCCGAAAATAATTACGCAAAGCGTATCTCGAATTCTTTACGAGCCAACGGACTTCAACGCGTGACACCGTTTATTCCAAAATTTACATCTCCATATCGTGATAAAGATCGGATTTATAGAGATTTAACTTTAAACTTTGACTATATTTTATTCTCTTAAGGTACATATAAGACGTGTCACGCACGTCGTAATGCTTTTGCCACAGAATCGCCACCGACGTGGTACACACGTCGTTAGACAATTGTTACAGAAACACTGGACCGTTCGGGCACACGCATCTGTGAATTCTTTGCCACCGCAAGTGGTTAATTTCGAAGAAGCAATTACCGTCCATGAGTGAAAAATTCTGCTCGCAGCGAGTCGATAACCGAGGAAAATTCGTGACACGTTTGGCTGTTTAATCGAATTACAATGACCGAGTAATAGGACGTGTGGGTGGGTGAAAATCGGCGATGTTTGCGGTGAAAAGAAACCCGAGATACGGCGATGCGTCTTCGTCCATCGGCGACAGCTCGGGGGACAGCTGTCGCGGGGCGGAAATTGCGACATCTTGCAAACGACTCGCGGTGCTCGGAGGCCGGGAAACGGTGGACAAACGCGTTATTGCGTGACTCGACTTATTTTCCACGCGCTCCTACGTCCGACAGCTTTGTTTTCCTCGCCTTGCCGAGACCTTGGGGTCCCACGAATATACGCACCTCGTCGAACCGCAACGAGACCGCACCGGCTGAAATTAGCCCCGTGTTTTCGGCCACTGGTTCCTCGATGGCCTCTGTGTCGTTGACATTGACAGATCATTCCTCGCTCGGCTGCCATCCTTCTCTCCTGCCCTCTCGCCACGCGTTTCTCCATGCAAACGGTGCAAACTTTAATAGAATACCTCTGACATTTCGTTGTGGAACCTTCGCCGTGTTACGAAAGCGTTCCTTTATTTATAAATCTAATAATCGAAAACGATTTTTGACAATTGACGATTGGTTCAGTATTGTCAATAAAATAGAATAGGAATATACGCGAGGCCATTGCGTGCAAAGCGAGGTACCCAAGGATGGTTTCATTTTTCGAAACGAAGAACAATCGTCGACGTCGATGGACCATGAAGCAGCTCGAGTCACGCGACCACGAATGTATGTTCCTCTTCCTGTTTCCTTTGTTCGTCCTTGCTACTCGCTAAAAGCTGTCTTTTCGTAACACGTATTTCCACAGGTGGGTTTGTTTATGTTGGGTGCAGAAGTAGTTTTCGACAGTTAGGTCGCGTGTTCTCATTCGCCATCGATCGCCACGTCGGATCTTAGCTCTATCGTCCTAGAGGGTGGCTATAGTCACCCTAAATGGAGTGCTCGCTGCGTATCAAAGCTAACTATAGTCTTGAAACAGCGCGAGGTCACCCTGCGCTAAAGACTATAATATTTCCTTGAAATATTCCATTAACCATCGAGTCCGTTAACAACTCGATTACCTGTCATTTCTCGATAAAAATTTTAATATTCCCATTTATTAAGCGAACGTTATACCGTTCAAAGCGTCGAAATACCTCGATCCTCGACGACTTCCTTATTAACATAATCTCTCGCCACGTTCAAATTAGAATTCGGTTATTTCGACATTTATTCCCCCATAATTTCTGCCGAATTGACAGAAAGGAAATGAAAAACGTAGCCTCGCATGGTAATTGGTCTACTATACTGCCACATTGGTCGTCTCATGCTAAAGAAAGACACGGTGAGAAACGTGGAACGGAGTAAGGCGTGTGGACGAAACGCGATGAGAGATTAGAAAACGTGACGGAAGTAAGGAGACCAGCATCGAACTGTAAATTTGATAGCGGCACTGGAACGAGCGTGGCCGGCCGTAAGGAAGAACTTATTGTTCGCAACCGGCCCACGCGTTCGGGGCC
The DNA here is from genome assembly GCF_001483705.2 of Eufriesea mexicana. Lineage (NCBI taxonomy): Eukaryota > Metazoa > Arthropoda > Insecta > Hymenoptera > Apidae > Eufriesea > Eufriesea mexicana. The sequence continues at coordinate 589,868 of NW_016909734.1, forward strand.
GGTGAACCAGAGATCCAAGTGCACGACAACCGGCCGAAGATAAGATCGCGGAATGACATCTTGCAAACGACTGCCTCGGTTAAAGGGACAGAAGGAGCGTCAGGATGTACGCGGGCTGGTCGCGTGACTCGGGCCATTCCCTTCGGCTCTCCACGCCGCCGCGTCGATGATTCTCCTTTTTCCCCGGTATTCTTCTCCGACGGTGACAATGAATTCAGCTGTTTCCGCTCCCCGTGTCGTCTCGTGTCTTCCACGAGAACAACGCCGAGACGCAACGTCGTTAGCATACGCGACAGAAATCGCGGCTATCCACCTATCCGCTCGGACGAGTCTTCGGGGTGACTACGAGGAACACGGAGTCGTCAACCCGCGTCACGACGACGCGCGTCGAATGACTGTGTCTATCTAGGACTGTATATCGACGCTGGGATCAGGATGGTTATTAGCGCGAGGATAGACGAGACCGGGGCAAGAAGCGGCGCATTAGCAGGAGCCATTATTGGAGGGACGAGTGGAAAAAGAAGAGCAGTGGAAGCAGGAGCGAGCAGGGTCAATAAATTCTCTGGGATCCGGAGGTGGCCGTGGCGGGCAGGTGCGGAGGGTATTGCGTTGCGACTTTCGTAAGAGAACGAGGCCGGACAAAGGTCCACGTCGTCGGTACCGAATCGGGCTCCATCGACGGAGAGGAGGAAGGCACGGTGTGGCAAGGTGAAGCAAGCCGTGGCAAGGCGAGGAGAGACGCGGCAAGGGCCGGCTGGAGAATAATGCAAGCTTGGATCTTGGCTGCTAGACTCAACATCTGTCGGCAGGTGGCTCGTCTCGGACATGCTCCGTGGCTTGAGCCCTTTGTGCATCCGCGTGCATCGACCTAGCCCAGTTGGCGCGCACGCAATGCACGTGACCCGTCCGAGTGCAGCCGCCTCGACGCCGGCTGCTGTTCCTTGCTCCTTGCTCCTTGTTGCTGCCGCAACGATCCTCCTGTCGGCTGGTTCTTAACCCCGAGATCCCGAGATAAAGGGCCTCGCAGGGCCCTGCTGCTCCTCGCCCTCCCTCTCCCCGCGTCTACCCTGCGGGAACGCCGTCTCGCGACCGAGATCCCTCCCGCTTTGCTTGCTTCCTGGCTATCGCCACCAAGGGTGCCTCCTTCTTTTCCATTTCCGTAGGACCATGTATTTTCTACCAATTTTCCCCGTTAAAACGCGCGATCGATCGAAACACCGTTCTACGTTCTATCCCGGACCTGACCCTTCAACCGTGGGATCTACGAATGTTTCTCGAGCAAATATACGCGAAATTTATCTCTTATCTCTCGCATCTGCCTATCCGCAGAGCGTAGAAACGCGCAATAACCACGGCCACGGGGAAACGAGACCGAGGCCGTTAACAAAAGGGGACCAGTCCGCAAGCGACTTGAGAAACACTGATCCAAGGGTAGATCTCTGGTCCGTGTAACACTCGAAGCTGACCGTCCAGCGTGTTTTGGCTCGAAAAGCAACACGGCTCCCGCGTTAATTCCGGCGTGGCCGGCTGCGACCGTGAATTTACTTTGGCGCACAAAGTGCGCCGGCTGCCGAATGAAGACAATTATTAGCGGACGCACGAAGGCCGGCAAAGCTCGGCTTAATATCCGAAAACAGGGCCAGGCCACGGCACAGCCGGGCTCTAATATCACCGGCCGAGACGCTAACTTGCATATTGCACCTCGGGTTAACCGCCAGCCTGGCATTAACCACTTTGCCTCGTTTATTACCGAACTCACCCTCCCGTCCGCCCCCTCGCGCTCCCGCTCTCTCTTTCTCTCTTACATTGATTATTACCGCGCGAACGCGCTGCAGCGGAGGATCCTCGGAGCGGAGAGATCGGCCGGTGGCGTGCACGCGTTCGATTACGGCCAATCGTGGCCGATTAGACCCTCCGAGGACCCTCGAGAAGTCTCCCGTGCGTAGGTTAGGTACGAGCGGGTCGACCGCCAGCACGCTCTTTTATTAATGGACATTATATCTTTGCCGGAGATTATACGAATTTCGCGGCACAGCGCCGCTGGCGGGTCTCCATCTTTGGATTCTTGCGCGTATCTTCAGCGCCCAGCATCTTCTTCGGGGGCTGTTTTAATCTCCCGTGATTTCTTATAGGATGATGGCAGTTTAACTGGACCTTTTAATTTCGCGCTCATTCTGCCAACAGGCAGCATCGGGGTCCCTGTACCCGGGCTGGGGTCGTTGAATTTGTACGAGTGAAGACGATGAAGTGCTTCTTGCAACGATGGTCCAGTTTCTCTAACTGTTAGTCAGTCGAGTAGTCGGCGAATTATATTCAAATCGCGAATCAAACGTCATCGTGGACGTTCATTTGCTAGAGCTATTTTTGTACGATCACGCAACGGATCTGAAGGAATCGACGAACCGAGATGCAGAAAAGGAGGAAAAAGAAGAGCCGGGAAAATCGGATTTAGAGAGAAGTCTCTGAAACCCAGCTCGGCGGAAGATGCGTCGTTAAAGTCGAACGAGACGTTAATTCCTCGTTTAAGGAAGTTTATCAGGCGATCAACTGCAAACTCGGACCGGCTGTTAGCTCTCCGTGTACTTCCTGTGCTCTATCCATTCTATGACCGATGTTTGCTCGATCCACTACGTGTCCTATTCGTTTCTCATTCGTGCCTTTGCACTCGGTACGTCACAGTTCTTCCGAGGATTAACCCTTTCACTGTCACGTCGAAATCACGTGCTTCGCTCAGGACGCCACGGGAGTATTTTTATTATTCGAAGAATATAATAATGACAGAATAATAATAAATTGGTGATATAAGACAATATTCTTACCCAGTGGAGCGTTTATCTTATTGGCAGTCACGGTTGACCACCAGTGGCGCCTTTGGTAACGGTTGACAATCGACTGTCAATTTTCATAATTGCAAATACTTCAAGCGCTCTGGTCGCCAATGACCACCGTGGCACATTGACAATGGTTGACAATTAACTCTCAGTTTTCATTCAATTTTTATAATTGTAGTTTAACAAGTAGTTCAAATGCTCCAGGTCACCAGTGACCACCGATGGTCTGTCATATATGACAAACGTGACAGTCAAAGTGTTAATGTCCTAATCTTTTTCAATTCTTCTTACTTCAAAGTATCTTCTAATTAATGATTATATTCAGAATGCACTGACTGTCAATTTTCGTTCAATTTTTACAATTGCAGTTTTACAAGTAGTTCAAACGTTCCGGGCTACCAATGACCACCGATGGCCTGTCATATATGACAAACGTGACAGTCAAAGTGTTAATGTCCTAATCTTTTTCAATTCTTCTTACTTCAAAGTATCTACTAATTAATGATTATATTCAGAATGCACTGACTGTTAATTTTCGTTCAATTTTTACAATTGTAGGTTTACAAGTAATTCAAGCGCTTCGGTTACCAGTGACCACCGATGGCCTGTTATATATGACAAACGTGACAGTCAAAGTGTTAATGTCCTAATCTTTTTCAATTCTTCTTACTTCAAAGTATCTACTAATTAATGATTATATTCAGAATGCACTGACTGTTAATTTTCGTTCAATTTTTACAATTGTAGTTTTACAAGTAGTTCAAGCCTTCCTGTCACCAATGATCACTATTGGCCTGTCATAGATATTTCTTCTATTTTCCCAGGTAATGCAGGTTCAACACGCTGTTCCATAGCCGTGTTCGTATTCCTGGTTCTCCTTGTTCGATTGGAGCGAACGAGCAGGAAAAATTGATTGGTCGAGCGACAAAGCCGTTGCATTTACAATCTCCCGTTCCATAATCGATCTTGCTTTGTAACCGGACCGACTTGCCCTCGTTCTTGTTATTCCTCTTCTGTCTCAAAGCGATCCCGGAGAATCCTTGGGCATCCGGAATCACCTGGCCCAGTTGTATCTCCCCGTCACGTTTCACGCGCGACTCTCTGTATCGCGATCGCGTCAATCACGGATAAACTCGTCACCGTGGCGTTTCTTCGCTGCATCGATATTCATGGCCACGGCGACGGAGCGGTGAGTAAAAGGGAAAAAGTAAGTAAGAAAAATGGAGTGACTGGCGGAGTCGGTCATAAAGGAGTGGATGGTCGATCAGGTGGTATCTCTGGCGTTTCTAAGGGCTGGTTCATAAATATTTATTATCGCCGCGCTGCTCTCGTCGCGATTATTTTTATTTAACTCGGCCATCCCCGCGTGACGGATCATTTGTCTCCTTGGCCACGTGGATTATAATTTTCCTTCAGAGCGCAAAGGGCAAATCCCTGGCCCGATCGATCTTGCCAACCATAAATCGTTCGCGAGTGCCACGATCCCGCGCTATTATTCGAATTTTTGCCATCAAACACTGTTTGCATTTACGGCCGAGTCACAGCACAGAGACCAGGTGTAATTATCTCTAATAAATCGACTTTCTCGCATAAACCGAAGCAAGCCCCGAGCAACGGGGCGAACTTTCCGCGGACAGGGGAGAAGACAGAGAGTTGGGTCGGAGTTGTGTTTGGAAACGTCGGTTTTGACGGTTAGGAGAATTCTCGAAGCGAGGTTCACTGGTTAGATAGGAAAGAGAGTCTCTCGTGTCGATTTCACGATTATTGTCGAACGATGATTGATATCTATCCGCCTGAAGAGCTCGCGTCTGCTAAAATCCGCTGGCGCCGGGTCCGTGCTGTGAAAGAGTCGAGTTCTCCACGCGAGTGACACTTGCTCAGCGAGACAAACAACTTTGGATATCGACGAATGGAAAGACTAGAATAAAAATAAATACACGCGGAACGAGTTTTAATTTTGTCGAAAGGAATCGGTAAAATGAAATGTCTTTCGATCGTTTTGGAACCCCTGATGGTAAATAAGAACTGTGACGATAAATAGTCTTACAATAATTAGCAGATTCGTCGAATATTTTCGTGGATGGAAAAAATATCGTTTCCCAAAGAATTCCTAACGATTCCGATTTCTTAAGAATTTGATTTCGACATTCGTTTTCCACGATTGAACCTGAAATATCTCCTACGAGACAAGTTTTAATTTTGTCGAAAGGAATCGCCAAAATAAAATGTCTTTCGATCGTTTTGGAACCCCTAATGTTAACACTAGATTTACGAACGCTATTTGTATACCTATTTCTAAGGACACCTGTCAAATTGACAGGTAAAGGAAACCACGTGTCTTTCTTTTAACGACTAGTTTAATTTAAAAACAATTATATATTATATTAACAGTCTTAATATAAGTTAACTAAATCTGTTACCATCGTATAATTGGAGCAACCCTTCCGTCAAATTGAAGGGGTTCCGTAAATCTAGTGTTAAAGAAGAACTGTGACGATAAATAGTCTTAGAATAATTAGCAAATTCGTCGAATATTTTCATAGGTTTTAAAAATATCGAGTTTCTGGAAGAATTCCCAACCAGTCCGATTACTCTCGTAAACTCCTAAGAATTCGATTTCGACATCCATTTTACGATTTACCTCTGCTCTGTACTATCCTGTCTTCGTCATCTCTCAAAGTTTTCTCAGAGCCACTGTTCGTCGTGTTCGTAATAGCACGAAGATCAGTGGGCCCTCGGGGGCAAAAATCGCGAGTGTTGCGCAGCCACTGTTTTTCCCGGCGAATCGAGTCAAGGAACCCTGGAAATCAGCACCGGCGCACCTGTTCGTGGCACGATCCTGGCCAGCCGCGTTGCGTGAGTGCAGCACACGCAGGTAAATGCAGCGCGCCAGGATGCACAAAGGTTGCAAAGTGCCACCTGCCGAAAGCGGCCCGGTGTGCCGGCTCGCAGGAAGCCAGCAGGCGGTCGGTAAAACTACACCTCCCTTTCTCCTTTCTCCTTTCGTCCTTCTTTCCACCGGGCCCCCTTCGTTAGCGGCCGCCGATGCCCACTGTATCGCCGATCCATCGATCCTCAAGCTCCCCTCGGCTGGCCCAACTTCCAGATCGCGGATTTCCAATTCAAGGGTGTCGGATCACTCTCGCGATTCCGCGTAGATAACTAAGCGTTTGTCGATGTAGATCGTATCGGTTAAAGACCGGTCTGTCCGATGGATGCGTAGCTTCGCTCGTTGCATTCCGCTCACGCCATTACGGGGACATTAATGTGCAGCAATTTGTCGATAATCACGAGGAAGCGCGTGACTCTGCCTGTGCCGAAGTCAATTGGCAGACGATATTCATCGTCTATCCACCATCGGTCACGATTCCTATATAAAAGTTCTCCAGTCTTGGCTCAGCGTTGTTCCAAATTTTGTCAACCATCTTTGACAGCGAACTGGGCATCAAAGATAGTAGATCTTTTTAAAATCATTATTCGAGAATTTCTCTTTCATTCTAAGCTTTCAAATTGTCAATGAAATATATACGAAGCAATTTAACCTCTTAGGTATGATACGTCACTATAGTAGCTTTCGCGGATGTCATCTTTCTGAACGACGCGCCATTATAGTGACGCATTCGCTAACAGTTTGAATTAAATAGTTATTTTCGTATGCTTTGTTTCACACCTTCTTTGCCTTCGTTTTATGACAGTGTTAACTCCTTGGCATACAAATAAAACGAAATTTTATATGTTCGAATAATACTGTTTAATAATATACTACTCCGTGTTCATCAGAGATAATTCTTGTCATCTCGGAGACGTCAAAGTCTACAATGGCGTATGAAGTGAATGACGTCTTCCAGACGTCACTGTATGTCGAGGAGATAATAATATACAGATAGAATATACAGTCTTTGTTTTTGATACGCCAGTGTCAAGTATGGATTGTTGCTTTTCGTTTAAATAAGTATACCATTTGCTCCTAATATACTGGATGTTGTTTTTAACATGCCGATCCTTATCCTTATAATTTTATAGAACAGCATTGTCTGTCATATATCGCAGTGCTGTGTCATTTAAGCGTAATTCGCGCTAAACTCTGTCATACAGAGAAAGCCCCGCGCGAAATTAAACCGTGTTTAAATTAATAATTAAGAAGGTAATAAGTCGAGTGACCAAGTTGGGAACGAATGATGTAGAATCTTGGATACAGAGTCCGTTGATCGTTTGGGACACCCAAGGATCCGCTGGAAGGTGTGGGGGCAGCATCGGTGGCCGAAGGAGAACCTGATGCCGTGGAAGCGTTCACCCTGCCTCGACCTACAAATTTACGCGAACGAGGGTTTAGTGCCTGTCTCGGCTACCTTTTCGCCCTTGCTTTTTAACGCTGCCAACCGCACAGCCTCTTACACGAAGAGAACTTTGGAGGGAACTTTACGGCTATCCTCTGCCAATGTCCCCTTCCTGTCTGCCTCCGGTCAGCAGTGTGTTTAACTTTCAAACGAGACACGGATCAGCGCCACGAGTCGTCGGTTAACGACGCTGTTCGTGGTGGCGTGCACCTGTTCGCGTTCGAGGCCGCGATCGGCCGGCTGATACACTTTTTAGCGTCGATAATCGAGCTTTGCCTCGTGCCAAGGGGACAGGGCAGCTGCTGGCGTGCCAGATTAAAATGCCTCGGTGTTTACGCTCCTCCGCGGACAGACAGCCGTGCAGATCCTTCGGATTCGTTTTCTTTCCTCCCTAATTGCGAGGGTCGTGCCACATCGCGGAACAGGTGCGTGTTCCAGGTTCGATTTTTCGGGTTCCTTGACACCGTCAGAAAAACAGTGTCCGTTTCGCTGGTCGACGGCTGTGCTCTGGGGACCTAGGAGACTTTTGGTACCGGCCTTTTTTGCCACGTGAATCGAACGAAACCGAGATGATACCCTGCCACCTGCCAGGCTCTTTCCGTCCCGCGATCGCTGACACTTTTCTAACGGCGATGATCCGGTCTGGTCTCGTGCCGCTCTCTGCACCTGGCCTCGCAAAGGTTCCCGGGATACCTCCGGGTTTCGCCTCTCACCTGGAAATGGGGCTGGGGACCCTGGCCTGCGCGGATGGCTATAGAAGAAGCTTCTATAGCGACGCATGGTTGACAGACGGTAGACTCTTTGGGCAAGTTTCTCCAATTCCCCGTGTAAGGTACTGCGTAATTTTTAGGTACACATCTGCGTGTGAAATATTCGACGAATAAAATACGCCGGCTTGTCTGAAATTTTCAGAATAATTCGTAAAATAGTAAAATAATCGTAAAATAATCGTAATTAATATAATTAACACACTGACTGCCATGGTAGCCAACAGTGACCGGTGTTTGTCTCCTCAGTGGGGTGATGGTGGTCGCCAGTGTCTAGCGATACTAATTTTTTAAATTTATATTTATTTCATTCTAACTATTTTTTGAAAACGTTAATCATTTCCATCATTTTCTTTTTCTTTCCCATATCGTTTGATAATTCATCGTTATATACCAAGAATAATGACCGTACCATATAAAAAGTGCATGACAGTGAAAGTGTTAATAATAATACTCACGTGTAACAATAATACTTGCATCTTACTTCAGATGATGTATTATTTTCGAATTTTTACTATCGTTGTCAAAAATTAAATTTTGTAAATTATGTATCGGGAAGAAATATTTTCACGAGCGACTGTACGCGGGAGATATAAAATCAAAGTTGCTCGTCACACGATCCCTGTGTATCTTCGTTCTCCATCGATAGCCTACTAAACTAGAAGATTTCCACATAAAGAAAAGTGGAAAAAAGACGAGAGGTCCTTGAAACTTTTACGACCTGCCGACGTTTCCAGGGTTCAGGCCGTTAAAAGCTTCAGATAAAAATAGTACTTTCTCGGGAAACGGTATCAGGGATACCTACGCGTTTCCCTTATCGTCGAGGAAAAACTCGGAAATCCCAAACCCACGGTTTTTCGAGCGCGCAGCTCCGGTGCTCGGCGCGAGTATTGCCTCGTGGCTGATAATCGCGCCGCGTGTCGAGTATAAAACAGCACCTGCCGCATCGCAGATTGAGATATCGCGATGTTTATGTCATCGTGCCGCACGAATTATCTCGCGAATCCCGTCCCCGCGTCGTAGAACGGCGCGCGCAATTATCGGCGTCGATTACGGGCAATTAGAGATCTCCGTGCGGTGATATTTAGTCTTTGGCTATTATCGCAGCAGCTGGCCCCTGCCCGCCTATGTAGATTGAATCCGTATTATCCCGTTCATTAACATCAACGATCGAAGATCGATCGCTCACGCACCTGTCTAGCTCGCTCCTCGCCACTCCATCTCCGCGCTGATGAATAGGTGGTGCATCGATTATGACTACGAGGCGCTTCCAACAGCTGCCTCGCTTTGTTTCTCACTTGTTAATTGACACGTCGATGTTGCTTGCTTCGATCGCATGCCGCGGTAAATCCGAAGAAGACCCAAGCCAAGTTCGCATTACGGAATGGCTTATCCTGTGTCCCATTACACTTCTTCTACACGGTGATCCGAGAAACGATCTTCCTTGGATGAAATTCGAAAAATGTTTCCAACGAAGTAACTGGACTATTGTATAATTAAATCGAGAAGCTATGACGATGAGCTTTATACTTGTACATTCGAAGATTAGAAGACGAACACAGTGCTTCGCGTATTCAGTGAGGCTGTAATTTTGATTAAGAATAAGGAAAATGAGGGATATGACATAATTCATAGAGATATAATTTTAGTCCGATGGCTGAGAAAAGGTGAGAACCCTTCCAGGTTCGTATACAGCGAAGAATGACGCGGAACTGAACGCTGAGAGTCAAGAAAGAGGAAACGCTTGGCCCCCCTTACAGCATTCAACTGCTTTATATAGGTTCCAAACGCCGGAGACGTTTTAAAACAAAAGTGACAATAGGATGGATCTAGATCGATAGCTGATCTATTCAACAGGTTATAAAATTTTATAATTTTATAGCCAATTGAATAGATTTTATTTATTTCTATACTACTGTATAGGTGGCTATATATAGTAGTACAGTATGGATCTAGATCGATAGCTGATCTATTAAACAGATTATAAAATTTTATAATTTTATAGCCAATTGAATAGATTTTATCTATTTCTATGCTACTGTATAGATGACTATATACAGTAGTGTAGTATGGATCTATGTTATACAATATTAGACAAAGTTTTTCAACAATACTTGGTATTTGAAAAATTCTCTTCCAGGTTGTAATTATTAGTTAAGTATATTTATCGGCGAGTAGTTTATTGCTATTCTGTATTATTATTACTATTCTCTTTATTATTCTCTTATTATTATTCTTAGTCAATTGTTACTTTGTTACTCGATGCAGACGTGCGACTTTCGAACTTTCGACTGTCTTCCTGTATCACTTAGGCTTCTCATAGAACAGAGTCTGAATGATAGTATGATTCTATTTGAATTTTCCAAGAATTTATAATTACTCTCGTCAACCTTAGAATTAATTAAAAATTAATTAACAATAATTTCCACGCTGCAGATATCGATACCAATATTCTTCGCTTTGACAGAGTTCTCGATAAAGAGTTATTCGGGGAATTGAAAAAAATTTTTATTTTATGCGAAACAGTTGGCAATCCCGAATTTTTTGCTCGATCGTGTATGTATTGTGTGTATCGCGACATGTCGTGACTCGTTACCCGGTTCACGGGAATTTCGGACCCCTTCGTGGGAAGTTACAATGGCGGTGCATCCCCAGAGACCCATTGATCAGACCCCTTCTTTTAAGACCTCTTTAACCTCGCGAAAAAGCACGACTGCGATGCAGGATGCGTCGTATGTGCCACCTGTCCGTCTCTTAATTGTGCACTCGAATCGCTCTTAATTCGGCGCAAGATAAAAGAGCGATCCCGGGGAACACGCGTAACCGTATTCCCATAAAGTCTCTCTCGAAAGCGATTCTCCGTTTCCTCTTTCTTTTCATCCTCCATCCGAAATAACCGAGTGGCTGTTTGCTGGGAGCATCCGAGAGGGGTGGAGAATCGTCGAGTCACCCTGGATAACGTCTCGTACCCCCGTACGATGAATATATTTCGCATCTTTTCATCCCTCGGAAAATCAACATCGTATCTTTGCGGCTCGCGGAAATCGGCCGAGTCATCTCGATCATTCGGTGCCGCGCGCATCTGGGCACCGCTCGAAACGCGTTCAATAAACAATGAACATTGTCGGATGTGCTTGCGTGCCCGGGGCGAGCGCGGCTGGATGAGCAGGTGCAAACCTGGATTCGGCAGCTGCAGCCGCTGCGTGAAAAAGGATTCTCTTCTCTCCTCGAATCCACGAATCGAGCCCGGGATCATCGGGGCCTTCGCACGCTGCACTCTCCGCTTCCGCGTGAATAAAAGATCCAGCTATGTTTCTGTAACTCGACGAGTTTCTACGCACCGCGTTCGAAAACCTGTTTGCAGCCACGTCCCTGTCCGGGGGTGACTTTCTGCTTCGAAATCGACCTTCTTCCATATCCCGTTTCGCCAAAACGTGGAATTTTCCTCGGCGTCTCGATGCACGAGCTGTATTGACTTTTGGGTCTGGGTTACCCCTATGCGTTGATCTCTGGTGATCATTGAACGATCTATGAAGATTTCTTTTTAACCCTTTTAGTACTAGGAGACGATATATCATCGTTCGCTACATACACTTGCGAAAAGTGCCAACGACGATATATCGTTGCTTATGCAATGGCGCTTTATTCTTCGCATTGCGAAAAAGATCTATCTTAACTCGAGTGGCGCCTCTCAGTCACCATTTAATCAAATTCTAAAGATGGATATTAATTAATATATCAAATTTACAATTCCCCAACGATGCGTGGAATACCGAAGTAAAATAATTCTATGTCTTAATTTGCATACGATTTTTTATTTACCGTGTTAGAAATATCGTCGAATTTATGGCAGAAAGTCTTCGAATTACTATTTTCCTGTAACGAAAAAATCGCCGAGTGCAAGGGGTTAAAATAATATTTATAAAACGTTATGAACGGTCTAATTTCATTGTAAAAGGATTTAAAATATTGCTTTTGGGTTTAATTTTTTGTTATATCTCGACACGGGATAGTTTCTTGGGACCGTAATCGCAGTATGTTTATATTGGTTATATTAACAATAGATTTACGGAACCTGTCAATTTGGCGGAAGGGTTGCTCCAATTATACGATGGTAACAGATTTAGTTAACTTATATTAAGACTGTTAATATAATATATAATTGTTTTTAAATTAAACTAATCGTTAAATAAAAGGCACGTGGTTTCTTCTACCTGTCAATTTCACAGGTGCCCTTAGAAATAGGTATACAGACAGCGTACGTAAACCTAGTATTAATAACCGATATTGATTATTTATTGATTATTTTATTAAAAATGATTGAAAATGTAATACTTATACCTCATACTACGTGATCTATGTAAAACTGTGACCAAACGATGATTATTCTTATATGCAAATATTGTTTGTAGAAGAGAAACTTGTTTCTATGTTCCTTATCGTGTTTTATATCGATGTTACTCGTATGATTTTCGATAAATATTGAAGTACACTAGAAGGACCTATTTCAGAGTCCAAAAACAATTGACTCATTCCCACTTTCACTAAGGGCCAATGGTCATCTCCACCCCCCCAAGAATTAATATTATATAAGCGCCCACAAAATTTGCGAAAGTTCAGTTTCAGCACAGTTCCAGTACAGATTTCAGTTCAGTAGTCATTTCAGTCATTTTCAGTTTCAACTTCTGTTTTGTTTTTTTTCCTCTCCGCCGATTTGTATTTTTTCCAACGAAGCCTTGTTGCTAGAACCCGTGTTGTATATTAAAATCCGGGTTCTAACACATTATTCTTCCTTTCTTCCGTAATACGCTGCATTTTGAATTTTTCGAATATCGTTATTAGTTTGGCTTCTATGAGCATTTCTCCCGAACCTTGGTAAATTCGTCAAATTCGTCCGGTTAGGTTAGGTTAGGTACCCGTTTTTCGCTCGGCACTAAAAGGGTTAATCCCAGCTACTCTGCAAGTTCCTCATGGCGCGTTAGCATAAAGCGCAGGTTCGTAGAAGGCGACGAGTATGGGACACGTGTGAGACTGATTAGCAATCACGTGTGCCAGGCCGAGGAACGCTTCAGGCTACGCTGCTCGTCACCGTGATCACGATGGCTTTGTTTATCGCACGGCTCGCTGGGGCGAGCCTAATAGACCGATCGAACGGATGGAGGGACATTTGGGTTACGCAAGTGTCCGCGCGGTGCATTCGATTTTTTCTCGTTTTTCAAGGACGCAGCCTCGCCGCCACGACGACGACGCAATTAAAAAGGCTCGCGTCGCGTTCCACGGGGGGAGAATCTTTCGAAACCGGGACGCGCGCGCGCACACGCGGATAAACGCGCGAGCGTGATTAATCGAGCCGAGGGTCTGCCCGAGGGTGGCGCGAGCTTTTTATGCGGATCCCCCGCAACCCCCGCCCGTCGAAGGATTATATTTATAAAAAAGCATAAAAAGGGAAGGAATCATTAATCCCGCACGAGTAGGCCGGGGAGAAAAGCTTTTCTCTTCTATTTTTACGCCAGCGTTCCTCTACGCGGGGTAAAAATAAGATTCCACAGGCTCTCGCTGGGGTTAGGTTAGGTTTCGAGATTTTGTCCGCCGCGCCACCTTGCGGGGTTAGAGTGGCCCGACTGCTATTTATAATCACTCGGGCGTAGCGCCACCACGCGCTAAAATGTTCGAATCATTGCTTCTGCCACCTCCGAATATCGAAATGTACCAATTATACCGAAATAATACGAGCAAAGTTACGAAATAATTCAGCGACGGAGATACGGGTCATGGTGGCGCTAGTGAGTTAACTGCGAAGCGGTCTTAACCCTTTGCGCTCGAAGATTGTTTCGCTATAGACATAACAATTCCAAGCTTTTCTTACATTTTTCGAATCTCGCTGACACTATATATGCTAAAATAATAAAATACAATATAGTTATTGCCTCAGATTTATTATTTAAGCTCCAAGGTAACAAAACAAACGGTGACTGAGATTCACCGCGTCACAAGTAACAAGTATCGAAACTCTGAGTTACAAAGTATTCTCGCATTACCTTGTTAAATATATATTACATCCTGTGAGCAAGGATACGAGATTGTAAGGAGGCCCTTATTTATATTACTTACTCAGGAAACGTACATAGCCACCGCATTCAAAATAGTTAGGCATCCCCCGTTACTCAGCATTTCCAAAGTACAGAAAACATCCTAGTCAATCCACGACTAGGACTAAGGTCATCATCAGTCTCACTCTTGGAAAAATATATAAAGACCCAGAAAAACCGATGAAAAGGATCATTGCTACCGTGATCGCCGTTCTGCCGAATTCTTGAGTGTATATTTTTTAATAAACTTATTTTATTAAAAGTCTTGTGAGTTTTCCCGTGACAAGATCGTAGATGTTCCAAAGATCAGCTACGGGCTGAAAAAATTTCGTTGCTGGTTAAAAACGAGTAGGTTCCTCCCTCGTGCAAATTTCCTTGGTCATCTTCTTGTCGCCACCCTGGGCCCTGTGCTATTCACACGGCGAACCGCGTTGAAACGGATTCTTCCACCAGGCAACGACATTCTCGCATCGGCCTCCGGCAACCACTATAATCGTGCGTTCGATCGTTGCGGCGATTTAATTACGTTTTTGCCGCGCGTTCCGCGAGCCAGAGGGATTCGTTGACAATTCTCGCAGGTAGCCGGCGAGTTCTTGTCGCGATTACGAGGGTCGCGTGCTCGGCTAATTGCTTCTGACTTCTGCGAGTTATTGTCTCCCTTTCTTTGCCTCGTTACGATTATAAAATATCGACTGGCGTTAAAGCAAGAGGCGGGGAGTGAGTGGTGGACGGAGGCAACGGGAACAAAGAGACGCGAGCGGGAAAAAGAGGAAAAGGAAAACGGCTGCAGGAGGGTTGGGACAGGGTGGGGAGAAAGAGAGGCTTGATTAGGCGAGGAATTACGGAAGCTATTGAAGCCAAGTTATGCAAGGCTGCGGCAGGAGCGTAAAAACTGGGCGCAATCGCAACGACTGGCGCCTCGTAATGGGCTTGCCTACGGCGAGTTATGGCGCGGCAATAATTGTTTCTTCGCGTTTCGTAAGCCCCTCTGACGGTTCCCCGGTCGCTCTGCCGGTGTCTTCTCGTTCCTCCTCGCCCGTTCCCATCGGCCAACGGGCCGGTGTGCCGCGAAACGTCGCAATTTAATTTCCATTAAATTTTACGATTGCGCCGAAAGCGTTTGCGCAGCGGCATTTCGTCACGCTATGACGAACTTTCGCCAAGGGGGGGCCACGTCGTAGAGAGTCACGCGATTTTCGCGGAGAAATCGAGCGAATCTTCGGCTCCGCGTCGGCCTGGCCAAATTTCCAGACCACGAAGCACGTTCTGTTCCACGTCGAACTTTGATTTCCCCGTGCAGCGCTTCCGCGAAATGGCCGTCGTATACCGTATGGAAACTTTTATTTTAGAAAGCATCTTCGTTTGCATCCGCTGCCGCTGAAAGGTCTCTAGACAGAGACGCTCAGCTACCCTGCAGTATCCATTCACTCGCCTATAAACGAAGCGGATATCTGCCCACTCGACGTCGTAGTAATGCTAACAATGCTATCTTAGCTATCAAGCGTTCAGATAGAGACTAGTTTACTACGACGTACGCTGATTTCAATGTCAAGATGACTCGCTCCACTAGTGCTATTATTACCTACTATCGCTAGATAAAAACCGAGAACGCTTCTCGTAATTCCACGTACGCGTACACTCGAGTTACGCCATTGCGAAATTGCAGGGCAAATAAAAAGCAAATAAAAGCGTTCGTGTATCACGCAGAAACGAGATTCTGCGCGTCCATACCATCCGCTTCCACGTTCGGATGGAGCGGAACGGGAGGATAAAGTTTGGTCACCTGTTTCGGCGACACCCGGTATATCCGTCAACGGCGAAGCGCGGAAAAAGCTACGCAGCTGTGACATTTTCGAGGTTCGAGGGCGCAGCTGTGCACGGGCTCTGGAGTGTTCGTCGAATTTTCTCTCGATAATTCCTCTTATCGGCCTGTTCGGGGACCTATCGACCAACTTATCGGCCGAGCAGATAAGAACATGGTCCCCCTGGAAGTGTAGGCGGAGAGGGCTAGGTGCACTTTAACGATTCGTCCGCCCCATCGGCTCCGATTACCGTGTAAACGCCATGAAAAATTGTTCCGTTGATCGAACGCAGCCAGAGTTCGCCGAGCATCGACCTTATCGATGCCGGATTATCGGCCCGCCCTCCGAACTCGCTTCCCTTCCTAAGTCATTTTCTTAAATCTTTCGCCGACATGTGTTCGGACCTTTCCACGGGGATCCGAGGGATGATCAAACTTTTCTATTGCTTCCACCCTGCCTTCCTGTCTTATTTCTCTACCAAAAATGGCGTTTATTCGTTTGGCAGAAACCTTCGTCAAGTGGTTAATTCGTTTTCTATTATATCGGAATATCAAACCGTGAAAAACATACTGATTAACATCTGAACCTACCATGATCGGTGAAATGACAAAATAAAGGAAGATTCTTAAAAAAGAAAAGCGGAAAGGAAAATGAAAAATTAATTTATGTGCATAGTGGAAGAAAAATCGTGGTCTTCGAATTAATTTAATTATAATGTATCGAAATTTAACCCTTTGCACTCGAGAGGCGCCTCTCAGTTGCCATTAAATTAGATTCTAAAAATCGATGTTAATTAATATATCAAATTCAGAATTACCTAATGCGTGCAATGTCGAAGTAAAATAATTCTACGTCTTAATTTGCACGCGATTTCTTATTTGCCATTTTAAAAATATCCTCGACTTTATGACAGAAAATCTTCGAATTGCTATTTTTCTGGAACGAAAACATCGTCGAGTGCAAAGGGTTAAGACCAACGTGTCCCTGTTATATAGAATATCTGCGAGAGCTGTGACTACTGTTAAATGCTCTTTTAACCTTTTGCGCTTGGCGATTTTTTGGTTAAAGAATGGTACCAGATGAAAAATTTTCTGCTGTATAGTTGATGATACTTATGAGCAGTAAATAAGAAATTGTGTTGGATGACTAACGATCCGTTGGCTCTTAGTCACTAGAAGAGGCTAACTAATAAACGCAGACCAATTTCAGAATCCAGAAACAACTGACTCATTCCTACTTTCACTAAGGGCCAATGGTCGTTATCACCCCACCAAAACTAACATTATATAAGCACCCACAAAATTTGCGAAAGACCAGTTTCAGTATCAGTTTCAGTTTTAGTTTTTTCCTCTTCGCCGACTTGTATTTTTCCAACGTAGCCTTGTTGCTAGAACCCGTATTTTATATTGAAATCCGGGTTCCAACGGTAAATAAGAAATTGTATAATAATTGACACGTAGAACTTGTTGAGAATTAACTGGAACAATCGGCTACATGTATTTTCACCTAAAAGAACTAAATATATCCTGAAAGGAGTGTGGGTTTGCTAGGCGTAGGGAACCGCGTGTCTCCTGAACCCTACTTGTTCTCGAGTCGTCATCGTCGTCGTCTTTGTATCACATCATACCAACATCATACCAACAGAACTATTTAATTTCGATACCTTGCACACTGTTACATTATTTCAAATTTAACGTATTAATTAACACGGAGCTTCGAAATTTTATTAAATGGCGCTTCTCGAGTGCAAAGGGTTAAATTTGACGCGAGTATACTCTCACGAGTTTGACAAAAATTGTCCAACCTTGTAATCCAGTCCTTTCCAACCGTTTCATAATAATATCGCGTTAAAGGAGGACTTACAACTTCACCACGCTGTCACACCGGACCGAATAAATCTCGGAGTACGTGTTCCACGTATGCCAAGTACCCACGTGTCGCACTTCGCGATTAGCCTAGCTCGCTGTTCCCGGATCGATCGAAGCACGCCACCTCTCGAAAACAAAGGGAAAAAGAGAAAATAAAAATGCGACGAGGGAAAGGGGGGAAAAAGAATGGCGGGCGATAGCGGCGTATTAAAAGTTCGCCTTGACACGGTTCCGTGGTGGCGGTCGTGTGAAGAGAAAGAGGTAACGGGATTAGAGTGACGGTCGCGTTTCGCTCGCGACGGTTGCGAAAATCTGCCGTGAAAATCTGCCGTCGAAAATCGCGCCGGCTTTCCTTTCCTCGGGCGTTACGCTGCGCAATCGGCGTGGGCCACTGCACGCGCGCGATGCACGCCACGACGATAGAGATCGATGTCACGGGCCGGCCGACCGACGCTCTCGGCCCAGACGCAACCTCGGGGACGTCGCGTGCCGTCGTCGTCGTCCGCGCTTTTCCATGGAAATCCCGCGCTTTCGATGCTGACACGCCGCGCGTTTCAACGCGATTACGAGAGCGACAATCGGACAGACGTAATTCCTTGTAAGGCGCGTTGGAAAGTGACGGATGTGCTTGGCAATCGAGTCCATGCGGGAGGTGACTTCATCGCTTCGGATGCTCGTGCGTTTCCTTCGGCTCTCTTCCATTCGGACGCTTTTCAACGCTGACGCAGGTCAAGGGGCAGGCTGTTGAAAGAAGCTTGGGAAACTTGCGAGTTTTCCCTAGAATTCGGGGAAGGACTCGGTTGTAACGAATTTTCCGTCTTTGCTGGTGGAATGTTTATTTATCGCCAGGATTTCGTGGGTAGATTGGGTACTGTGCGTTCGAGGAAAGAAGGCACCGCGTGTTTTCGTCCTCATGGTTGACTAATTCCGTTCTTATTCTCTCGACTAGGGAGGCAGTAACCACTATTGACCGAGAACGGAGACGAAGATCATTGGCAGACCGTAGCAAAACCGAGTATCTTAATAGGATATGACAGAATGTAGGAGATTTTAATCAGAAAGCGTTTAGTTTGGGAAACTTGCGAGTTTTTTCTAAAATTCGTGGAAGGACTCGGTTGTAACGAATTTTCCATCTTTGCTGATGGTATATTTATTTATCGCCAGGATTTCGTGGGTAGATTGGGTACTGTGCGTTCGAGGAAAGAAGGCACAGGGTGTTTTCGTCCTGATGGTTGACTAATTCCGTTCATACTCTCTCGACTAGGGAGACAGTAACCACTATTGACCGAGAACGGAGACGAAGATCATTGGCAGACCGTAGCAAAACCGAGTATCTTAATAGGATATGACAGAATGTAG
This sequence comes from Eufriesea mexicana, assembly GCF_001483705.2. Lineage (NCBI taxonomy): Eukaryota > Metazoa > Arthropoda > Insecta > Hymenoptera > Apidae > Eufriesea > Eufriesea mexicana. Next base: position 608,921 of record NW_016909734.1, read on the forward strand.
GAGATTTTAATCAGAAAGCGTTTAGTTTGGGAAACTTGCGAGTTTTTTCTAAAATTCGTGGAAGGACTCGGTTGTAACGAATTTTCCATCTTTGCTGATGGTATATTTATTTATCGCCAGGATTTCGTGGGTAGATTGGGTACTGTGCGTTCGAGGAAAGAAGGCACAGGGTGTTTTCGTCCTGATGGTTGACTAATTCCGTTCATACTCTCTCGACTAGGGAGACAGTAACCACTATTGACCGAGAACGGAGACGAAGATCATTGGCAGGAGGTTACGAGACCGATTGAGATAGGGTATGGCAGAATGTAGGAGATTTTAATCAAAAGGAGTTTAGTTTGGGAAACTTGCGAGTTTTACTGATGGAATATTTATTTATCGCCAGGATTTCGTGGATAGATTGGGTACTGTGCATTCAAGGAAAGAAGGCACAGCGTGTTTTCGTCCCCAGGGCTCAATTAGGGAGACAGTAACCGCTATTGACCGAAAACGGAGACGAAGATCATTGGCAGGACGTAGAGAGATCGAATGAGATATGATATGGCAGAATATAGGAGACTTTAATCAAAAGGCGTTTACTTTGGTAGCTAAATGATTTATTCAGTCCTAGACTCGTAGGCGAGTGCCTCAAAAACGCATCCCCCGCAGTCTTATAGGGCGTGTCTTCAAGTGTAGGTAGCCTCTTCTGTTGAACTCCAATCCAGACGCCTTAGTTTGGCGTCTAAACATCCCCGTCTGTGATAGTTGTCTTTGAACCTTGCCGATGTCTTCCTGAAAATTCAACGAAAGACTTTCTCCCACCGGAAGACTATGGGTATGAGTGAAAGTTGCCCACTAGAATCGCCATAGTTTCTGAAATTATTATGAAACAGAAAACTATCGCCATATTGTCATGTTCTATCTCACTCGATCTCGCTACTGCCCACCTATGATCGTCACTTTTCTGTCAATAGCGATCACTGCCTATAATCGAGGGGCTGTCAACGGAGTTAGTCAGTCGTGAGGAAGTAAACTCTGTGCCATCTCTTGTCGAACGCACTATAGATCCGACGGCTGTCTAAACGTACTGTCGCGGAATGTAGGATGTCGAGGAGCAGAAGAGGTTCCCACGCTACGTGGGTGGCGATGGTCACGTTTGCAACGGTCGTTTTCCGTCGGATTTAAATTTCCTGCTGGCGTGCAATGGCGTACTTGCGACCCGTTAAACGCTTCCACGCGAATATTACGCGAAACGAATGGAACAAAGTTCTTCGAAACAACGAGCTTAAACGCCCGACCGTTTGACTCCCGATCTAACGCGCCACGCACTCGATGTCGCGTTGCTGGAAATGAGCACAGCAAAGTCATAGTCGACGAACGACTGCGACTGTTAAGAGGTTAATCGACGCGACCCGGCGAGATTCGTGTATACCGAAATTGTCCGGTTGCTCGTTGCCCACCCGTTCAATCTAAACCGTCGTCGTCGGTGCGCAATTGCTTTCTCACGCTGCACGCTCGAATTGGACGCTGGACCTAATGACCGCGAATCGAGAACACGCCTTTAGCCTAAACGCGTGCCGGAGCTAGATGGCTGCTTTCGAGAGATTTATTCCTTGCCGTTGTGTTCCTTTCCCGTTTCTGCTCGCAGAAATAATGGCTACTTAAATGGCATAGGTCACTGGACAAAACCTGCGAGAAAATTTACTTCGAGAAATGGTAAACGATCAATCCTGCTTGTTTAAGTTTATATTAACAAATTCCGAGCTAGTTCTTTTTCAAATACCGCGATAAAATTGTATTCGATCGTCAACATAGGTGGCCATTTTGGGCACGAAATCTGAACGACATTTTCATATCAAACGACCAATGACACTTTGTTAACCTTTTGGCCTACAACCACGTGTGAGACTCGTGGTACATCGGTCGGGTCGAAACTGACTATCACGGGCGTGGCACGTGGTACATCGGTCGGGCCAAATGTAAACACCACGTGTCACGCCCGTGGTTTATTGATGTGCTCCACGTAAGTACGACGCGATTGATACAACTTAAGACAGGCTTGCCTAGCCGTGGAATCGCTCGGTTCACTTTTTGGGACCACGTTGTTGAATCTTTAATTGTAGGGCAAAAGATTAACCCTGACCCGAGTTTGACTCGTGATGAAGATTTTGGGCCAAACTTCAATATCACGAGCTAGACTCGTGAACGGAAAGTTGGTCCAATCGAATTTCTATTAAACTATTATTTATTTACCCATTCGAGACGGCGATTTTTTTCGAACACGGTCTCCAGGAGCGACTACTCAGAATAACTGATAGATGCTCATTGTTATTATTGCACACACGGTGTGCAATCGGTTTCGAACGGGTTAATGAAATATATTTTTGAAACTGTCATCTATTATAAAATATAACATATTTATGATATTTATAAAAGGAAAAAGAATTACAGTTTACTTCCGCAACAGCAGTATCGCGTGAAACTGACTATATCGCGCGTATTTACATTTCGGCTCGTATGGCGACCGTTTTCGAGCATCACTCTGGTCCGTTGACCGCGCGTAGACGCCCACCGTTTGGGCCCGGACTTGGTCGAGCTAAATGGCACGGGAAGGGGTTCAACGCGACTTATTATTTCGAAGCAAGTGAAAATTTCCATTTCGCTCTCATTAACGTCCCTTTATTTTTCCCAAGCGAAACTCAACGATGGCTGCGGCCTGCTCGAACGTCTGTCCGCCATTAAATAAATTAATCCGGGGCCAGGTTGCACGCCCTAAAACGCGTAAAAGTTGCTCTCGGCGAGTTCACCCGATGCGGTAATCCCTGCATATTTCAGCAATTCGAAGTTCGGGCGAAGAGAATGGGGTGCTTCCTTAACGACTTCATTCTCTCGCGGAACTGGAAGCTCGGAATTCTTAGGGACACGATTCGCGCGCGTATTTTTCCGCGTTTCGAGGTGTCGGGAAGCGGAGCCTGGGCGCGCAGGTGTGTCCGACGCTGTTAATTAATGCTAATACGGATAACGAGTGTTGGTTACTTTGTAATTCGACGACGGTTTAGCACCGCGAAAACCGTTATCCGGACTCGGCCGCAGGATTTCTCCTTTCTTTCTCTGTTTTCCCCGCTGGTGCTTCCCGCCGCGGCCTGCGATGGGATAGAAATGCGCTAACCGGGACAAAGGGGCCATTAATCTTCCCATTCTCCGGTTCGCCGTTTCGTTGCATTTTAGCACTGCTTTCCGTATACCTGTCCCTGATCACGACGATATCGTAACCGACCATGATCTCGCGACGCGTGTACGTATGTAAACTTGCGGGGTAAAATTACTCCGAGATTTCTTCCCGTTCGCGGTAAGCTTGAGCCGCCCCTGGCTGGCCCAGTGGAACACGAGACCGGATGCGAGTATTTATACAGTGTTTCCTCCGTACAATAGGGCTCGAAGGTCTCGGATACGTGGTACGGACAATTTTCGGAACGTTGTTAGAGAGTTATTCACCGGAGATAATTTGAATTTCAAGTCTCCGCCAGGCCCCAAGCTGAACTCTCGATTCCCAATTCGGGACGCTTGACCCGATGCTCCTCGGGCTTCTTTTCCACTTGGAAAAATGCTATTCTTAGACCGAACGTGGTTCGAGTCTACGGTTAAAAGTAGTACAAGGGAATAGAATTAACCGAACGGCTCCGAAAAGGTAACGTTACGTGCGAGGTTCAGCTCGGTCTACATTTTCTCTGTAAACGTAACGCCGGAGAAATAAACCTCTGGCCAAGCTCGACGTCGAATCGCGATTCCAGCGGCGAATAAGCAGGCGTATTTTAATAACAAATTCCACGGCCCGGCACCACGCGTGGGCTTTCTATTCGAATAATAGATTCGGTCAGTGCGTCTACCTTCCAGGAAAATTCCGATCGTGCTACGTTTACAATCGCCTCGCATTCCTTCGCGCTTCGCGTCACCCACGGCTCGCCGGGAACATTGACGTAAGAATCCGACGCATCGTAATCGCCTATCTCGGTTACCCCGTGCCCCTCCATTTTCTCAACCACGTTCCGCGATCGTATCTTTCTAATTATCAATGAAATCGTTCGTACCGAACCACCCCGAAAACCCCTTAGGGATTAGCGGCCGGAAATCGCCATATTGCGAGAGCTTCATTAAGCCATCAACGCGTTGCTCCATTCTATAACCGTGGTTCCAGTTCATGGAAGCATGCCATTAAAATTGCCATTGGGAACGAACCTTGTAACGCGTTTCCATTGAAAATTAGAATTGTCCGTAAACGTATCGTAACTTCTGCCATCGTTCTTTCTCTTACGGGGGATATTTTGGATTTTTCGTAACGTGGTTGTGTTTAGAGACGAATTTCTCAATGGTGGGGGGCAAAATTGGTAATTGTATTATAAACAAAGTAAGCTAAAAATTGGAATATCTTTAGTTCTGACGAACTAGCCTACCTACGACTAGGCGAAGACCGATGTTGTCATAGAAAAATGGGTGTCCCCCCTGTCGCACTCGCGGAAATAAAATGGCGAACGAATTTTCGGAGAGTCTCCTCGAGGTTCGGATTTCATCACCATCAACGCGTTGCTAGATTTTATAACCGTGTTTTCAGTCCGATGGGAGCTTGTCATTAAAATTGTCATTGGGAACGAACCTTGTAACGCGTTTCCATTGAAAATTAGAATTGTCTGCAAACGTATCGTAATTTCTGCAATTGCAGGGAATATCTTGGATCTTTCGTAATGTGGTCGTGTGTGAAGAATTGCTCGTTAGTAGGGGGAAAAATTGGTAATCGAATTGTAAACAAAGTAAGCTAAAAATTGGGATATTTTTAATTTTAACAAACTGACCCACCTAGGATAAAACGAAGACCGATTTTATTGCAGAAAAATAGGTGCCCTCCTTATCGTACTCGTGGAAATAAAATGGCCAACGAATTTTCGAAGAGTCACCTCGAGGTCAGAGTTTCGTCTATTAATTCTTTGAGTGCCACGCCGAAATCACATGTTTCGTTCAGGACGCCACGGGAGTATTTTTATTATTCAAAGTATAAGAGCTCTCCGGTCCACTGACCACCGTGGCCGGTCATATACGACCAACATGGCTGTCTGACGAAAAATCTCCGACCAAGGACACGCACACATGAAATACAAAGTCTCACAATTTTTTACAGGGGGCAAAATAATGCAAGGATTGTATTGAAAAAAATTTCTCTCTTATCCTAAAAGATGGCAGGACACATGAGAACAGCTAGATTGCGTTCAGAAAGATTCTTCTAAGCTCTAACAGCTTCGAAATCCATGGACGTTGTAACACGTCCGTAATCCTGCAGTCATGTTGTAACGCGATGTCACACAACGTCTGCAGGAGTAAAAGGATTAATATTTGTGCATCGATATTGGTAATTTGTTATTAGTTTAATACGATATTTCAGAAGAATTATCGCTGAGTTATTTGGACTGGAAAAATGTACTGTATGATTTACGTGCCTACTGTCTATGAGACTTCATTGCTGTCACATCGTTGCTATAATTCTTCCTCTCGTTTCTCCATTTTTAATTCAGTACTACCATACTACATCGAATTGTCAAACCAGAGTCACCGATAGACCTCTGCGATTGACGAAGAGGTAGTGACAGAAAATGTAGAATTACAGAGGAACCTCGAATGGCGAAATACGGTGTTTGGGAAGCGAGAATTCCACTTGACTCCGATCTATTTCACCATTACTCGAGACAATCGCGAAGTAACCCGAGGCAGCAACGGCGGGTAGGAATGTTAAGCCGGAATAGAGAAATATTATGCGATTCACACCTGTTCGAACGAAAGCAGGCCGCGTCAGGGCGTTTAGAATTCCTCGGGGCGAGCGTCACGCGTCGCCGCTACTTTGCTGTCAGTTTTTAATCGGATCGAGTTGACATTCCAGCCGCCGACGAACAATCGGCTGGCGATCGCACGGATAGCCTGGATGACGCGGACTGACCGTGGTTTTCATTTCGAACGAGCCTTTGCTCCTCTCTTCGCCCATTTCTCGTGCCTAGCTTCGTGGATTAAAGCACCCGATGATCGGTGCTCTCTGCTCTTATCTTATGCCAAGAAATTTTATTTTGCAATCGTTGTCACTAGATAATGACTCCTTTTTCCATCTTGTGCCATCTAATGACAGAAAGTTTGAATTTTAAAGATGGAGATAAGGTATTTGTTCAT